>NC_083242.1:7340875-7459763 GCF_032191835.1 Heteronotia binoei
AAATCTGGAGAGCCAACGCTCCCTACCCCTGCAGGGGGAAAATGGCTGCTTTGGAGCCAGGGGGACTCAACGGCATTATATCCTGCCGGGGTACCCTCCCCTCCCCAAAGCTCACACTCCCCAGGCTTCACCCTCAAAATCGCTACAAATTTCCTAGTTGGAAAGCTGAAGCAAGCGCCACAAATCTCTTCTACCTAGACAGGCAACAGCTATGTTCTTGTCTGGATGGTGAATCTGTGTAATTGCACAAAACCCCAAGGGCAAGTCATAGCAGAGGAAGGGCATTTTCACCTCCTTGGGGCTGGTGATTTGCTGGATGAGAGAGACTCGGTCCCGAACGGGCTTGCTCAGAGTTACTTGCTTGGGAAGGAGGGTGACCGGACCGTCTTGAACGGGAGCATCTGAAGACCCAAAGAGAGAGAGAGAGAAAGGAACGTCAGGTCCTAAAAATTTAGGCCTTCGACAAGAAGTCATTTGCAAGGGGATGATGATGGATGAGTTCCAGGCCGACAAGACACCAAATTTTGCTGCGCTTAGAAACGTACAGCTGGAAAATCTCCAAGGGTTTGGTCGTGATGAAGTGCGTGGACTCTGATCTGGGAGGAACTGGGTTTGATTCCCCACTCCTTCACTTGCTGCAGCTGCTGGAACGGCCTTGGGTCAGTCATCGCTCTCGCAGAGCTGTCCTTGAAAGGGCAGCTGCTGTGGGAGCTCTCTCAGCCCATCTACCTCACAGGTTGTGGGGGAGGAAGATAAAGGAGATTGCGAGCCACTCTGAGATTCGGAGTGGAGGGTGGGATATAAATCCGATATCATCTTCTTCTAATCCAACCCCCTGCACAATGTAGGACATTCACAACCACCTTCCCTCCCAGTGACCCCTGCTCAGAGGAAGGCAAAGAACCTCTAAGAACCATGGGCCAATCTGGCCTGCAGAGAAATGCAGTGGTGATCAACCTGGGCATATAAGAAAGGGCCACCAGAGCTGAGCACTGGCTCATTCCTTCCTGCCCTCGCAATCTGAGGATCACAGCCCATTGCCCCTCTCTTCTTTCTCCCACCCAGGCTTTCAAACTGTGCTCGCAGCAATCCCAAGGCTCCTCAGGAGCACAGCAGGCCGGAAAACCCCACTCCGCTCTTGGGGAAGTCACCTGCACAGTGACCCTGAGGCTCCTTCCAGTCCCACCATCCGTCCCCCCCCTTACCTGCAGCTGGCTTCAAGGCACCTTTCTGAATAGAGTCAAACGGCAACTTGGACCCATCCAAAGGGAACCTGAATAAGAAAGCCAAAGAGGCCGATTGGCGATGAGGCGACACAGGCATAAGACTAGGCATGGCTTTTTTTGTAGCAGGAACTCCTTTGCATATTAAGCCACGCTCCCCTGATGTAGCCAATCCTCTTGGAGCTTACAGTAGGCCCTGTAAGAAGAGCACTGTAAGCTCTTGGAGGATTGGCTACATCAGGGGGTGTGTGGCCTAATATGCAAAGGAGCTGCTGCTACAAAAAAAGGCCTACGACTAGGCAAGGTTGTAATTTCCTGTGCCACCCAAGATGCAAGAGTTATGCCTGTCAAGTCTGAAAGAACATGCTCCTTAAAAAAGGAATATTTTGTGAGCTGTGAGCCAGTTTGGTGTATTTTTATTTATTTATTTATTTATTACTTCGCATTTATATCCCGCCCTCTCCGCAAGCGGACTCAGGGCGGCTCACAACATTATAAAAACAATCAATCCACTAAAACATATAAAACCATAGTGGTGGTGAAGTGTGCAGACCACCATAGTGTAGTGGTGAAGTGTGCAGACTCTTATCTGGGAGAACCGGGTTAGATTCCCCCACTCCTCCACTTGCACCTGATGTGACCTTGAATCAGCCACAAGTTCTCTCAAGGTGTTCCGCTCAAGAGCAGTTCTGGGAGAGCTCTCTCAGCCCCACCCACATCACAGGGTGTCTGCTGTGGGGAGGGGAAGGGAAAGGAGATTTGTAAGCCGCTCTGAGACTCCTTCGGGTCGCGAAGGGCAGAGTATAAATCCAATCTCTTCTTCTCTGTGATTGATGGATGAGCACAGAAAACCACAAAGGCCACGGAAAGGTATACGGACGGGGTGCCCAGAGCTCAAGGGGGTGATTTGTGGGGACTCTTCCCCACAGCGATATCACAGTTCTCACATGCCCAAATGTGACACACACAACCAGGTTCTGCATGACAATACTCAAATGCAACACATGCGACCTGTGGTGGCTCTCCATTACAATATGCATCTTTTTCTTTCTTTTAAGCAGGCTTTTTCTTTCTTTTAAGCAGGAACTTCTTTGCCTATTAGGCCACACACCCCTGATGTAGCCAATTCTCCAAGAGCTGACAGTAGACCTCGTGCTAAGAGCCCTGCATGCTCTTGGAGGACTGGCTACATAAGAGAAACGTGGCTTAATATGCAAAGGAGTTCCCGCTACAGAAAAAGCCCCGCCCCATGTCGATTCTTCCACCTCTATACAAGAGATATGGCAACACTTCTTTAAGAAAAGAAACAAAAAGGAAAAAACATCTAGGCAAAACCGGAATTAAGCAAACCGTGCCTAATGTAATCGTAAATGTCATGCCAGTTTTCGCCCTTCGGCACGGGGAAGGCCATTTCTCGCGGAACCGGGGAGACACCATTCAAGACCAGCTTGGACTGTTGAGCCTCTGAGAAGGACATGGCTAAAAAGAAAACAAGCAGGGAGACACATGAAGGAGAAGTCAGAAGCACTTCCATGCTAAGAACTTAGAGAAGAATTACAGTCGTTTCCATGGGTTTCTGTATCTCAGCTTCCTCACCCGTTCTTGTGTTTTAAAGAAAACCAAGTCCATTTTGTAAAAAGTGACTAGCTAGTCATAGCATGTGAGAGAAAAAGACAAGGAGGATTTAGAAGCTAAGTAAACTGGGGGTTCTGAGGCCCAAATTTTCTTTTGAGGGCCTCCAATGATAAAACCTGGCCAGCTGCTAGTGAAGAGATGCCATGTTGGATCAGGCCAGTGGCCCATCCAGCCCAACACTCTGTGTCATACAGTGGCCAACCCAGGTGCCATCAGGAGGTCCATAATTGGGCCAGAACTCCAGAAGCTCCACTGTTACCCTCCAAGTACCAAAAAGAAAGAGCATCACTGCCCCAGACATAAGAACATAAGAGAAGCCATACTGGATCAGGCCAGCGGTCCATCCAGTCCAACACTCAGTGTCACAACCCAGGTCAAAACCCAGGGGCCATTAGGAGGTCCACCAACAGGGCCAGCACTCCAGAAGCCCTCCCACTGTTGCCCCCCAAAGAGCAAGACGACAGAGCATCACTGCCTCAGATGAAGATCATGCTACTGGCCCACGGTCTTCTGATCTCTCACCTGGGTCGAAGAGCAGGTTGCTGGTGAACAGGTTCTTCACCAGCAGGTTGGAACAGAGTTTGACGCTCTTCAGATGGCTGTAGCTGCGGTTCAAGTACAGGGAGAGGATGTGGCGGAGGTCAAGGGTCAGGAAAGTCCAGCGCACGTTGGCCGGGGCCAAGCCCACCAAATCTGAAGATCAGAAACCCAGCAAGCACAAACTTGAACAGAGATGCTCGACACACACGAACAAACTGTGTGTTTGTTCCATGGCCTTTCATTCTCAAATGTTTTGAACTGTAAGCTGGGAGTGTGAGCCAGGCAGTCCTGAATTCAGATCTCACCTTGACTACAAATTCCTTAAGTGGCCTTTAGGAGTCCATGATTTTTTCAGATGCTGTCTCACATCTACAGCTTCAGCCTAACACAGCAATCCCCCAACAATTTGCCCCTGGGCACCCCCTTTAGTGTTTTATAGAAAGAGGGCGGGGCCAGAGAGGGCTTTTGCCCAGCAAGGCTTCTGACTGGCCACTGGAAATTCGGTTGGCTCTGTAGATTTTTTGTAAACGTTGCTTTGGCATCAGCGGCTGCCACATTCCAAGGAACTTCACTGTGTGACTGAAGATAAGCTGTGGCAGCCATTTTGTGGCTGTCTCCACCTCTTGAAGCAGCCATTTTGTGTCTGTCAAAATTTCAAAGGTGCCCACAGGCTCAAAAAGGCTTGGGGGGGGGACACTGGTCTAACAACAGTGACCTACCTCACAGGACGGTTGTAACGGTTACTGGGTAGAGCTCAGAAAGTCCAAGAGCTCTATATGAAAATGATTACTGGCCAATATACTACCTCAGGCAAGGGGCAATTCCTCCACCCCTAAATCGCTCTTGCCTTGGAAGGAGAGCACGTCAGATCAGAGGAAGGCTTCCGGCTTTGCTTAGCGAAATGGTAGCACCAGGCTACGGTTTTTTTAGGGGATGACTAAACGAAGAAGACTGCAGATTTATACCCTGCCCTTCTCTCCGAATCAGAGTCTCACAATCTCCTTTATCTCCTTCCCTCACAACAGAGGTAGGTGGGGCTGAGAGGGTTCTCACAGCAGCTGCTCTTTCAAGGACAACTCCATGAGAGCTATGGCTGACCCAAGATCACTCCAGCAGTTGCCAGTGGAGGAGAGGGGGAATCAAACCCGGTTCTCCCAGATAAGAGTCCATGCACTTAACCACTACACCAAACTGGCTCTCTTTTGCCGTGATAATAACCATGTGTGGCTCCCTCCGCAAGAGAAGCCGCTCACAGCCCGGCCCCACAGCCCAGTTCTCTCAAGGAACTTGAATTTCAGCCACAAACCCTGCCACAAGGAAGCCAGACAGGAAGGGACTCAGAGCTGACTGCTTGGTTCAGCACCGCCGTGGTCTCACCTCGCTTGGCTGCCTTGGCTGTGTTTTCATGGATGGACCCTTTGGCCGCCCCGCAGATGAAGGGGAACTGGAGCCACGTGGCTGTCGACTTGAACTCCTTGAAGAGGTTGGAGAAGGAGATGCGCACCACCTGGCTGTCCTGCCGGGCAAAAAAGAACACAAGCTACTCAAGAGGGAACAGGTCTCTCGTTGCATTCAACTCTACGTTCGGCTTAGGCTGAACACAGGGAGACGCGAGAACTTGCAACGGGCAGGAAACTCAATCTGAAAGGGCTCCTTTGGCAACTCTGGGCTGACTGGTGAGACCTCACCCACATCATTTCCATCTTTCCTTCTCAGCCAGAAGGACTAAAACTTGCATTTTAAAGGAACAAATACGGCAACCCCCCCGGAAGCCAAATTCTGCATCCCATGCTGTGTTCTGGGCTGACGCAGGAGCTCTGGCCCTTGCATTTTAGCTAAACAAGATGCCTGCCACTGGCCCCCACCCCCACCTAGGGTTGCCAGTTCTTCCCTGGCAGCAGTCGGGGAGGGGCAGGGAGGTAGGGTGGTCAGCCCCAGATTGGGAAACTCCTGGAGATTTGGGGATGGAGCCTCGGGAAGCCAAGGACCTCAGTGGGGTTTAATGCCACAGAGTCCACCTTCTGGAGCATCCGTTTTCTCCAGGAGAACTGATCTCTATACACATGAACCTACCTTAGACTGAATCAGAGCCTTGGTCCATCACGTACTATCTACTCAGACTGGCAGCAGCTGCCCAGGATCTCAGGCTGAGGCCTTTCTCATCACCTCCTACTAGATCTTTTTAATTAGAGATGCTGGGTATCGAACCTGGGACCTTCCACAAGTCAAGCAGTTGCTCTGCCAGAGAGCCACAGCCCCTAGTCTGGAGGTAAGTCATAATTCCAGGAGATCCCCAGGCCCCACCTGGAGGCTGGCATCCCTGCCCCCAACTCTTGCTCTGCATAAGAATTCCAGAGAGAAGAGGGTTTTTCTCACCTCATGCTGGGCAGAAGCAGCATGAGTCCGTCACTCTGTCCAAGCTGGCAGCTCAGCCTCTATTCCCCTATAAGAATATCAGAAGAACCCTGCTGGATCAGACCAGTGGTCCATCTAGTCCACTCTCCTGTCTCACACAGTGGCCAGCCAGTTCCTCTGGAGGGCCAACAACAGGGCAGAGAGGCCGAGGCCTTCCCTTGAGAAGAACATCAGAAGAGCCCTGCTGGGTCAGACCAGGGAGGGTCCATCTAGTCCAGCATCCTATCTCACACAGTGGCCAACCAGTTCCTCTGGAGGGCCAACAACAGGGCAGAGAGGCCAATGCTTTTATAAGAACATCAGAAGAGCCCTGCTGGATCATGCCAGTGGTCCATCTAGTCCAGCATCCTGTCTCACACAGTAGCCAACCAGTTCCTCTGGAGGGCCAGCAACAGGGCAAAAAGGCCTTCCCCTGTTATTGCCTCCTGGCTCTGGGATTCAGGGGCTCAGTACCTCTGAATGTGGAGATTCCCCTCAGCCACCACGGCTAGTAGCCATGGATAGATTTCTCCTCCATGAATCTATCTCATCCCCTTTTCAAGCTGTTTCTTCCTCTTTCATATACAGCCTCTGCTGCCCCACTGGGACAGCAGAAGAAAAAGAAAAAGGTTTTAAATCCAGCCCTTCACTACATGAACGATTGTTGGGAGTGGCTTACGATCACGTTTCCTTCCTCTCCCCACAACAGCCACCCTGTGAGGCACGTGGGGCTGAGAGTTCTGAGAGCTGTGACTGCCCCAAGGTCACACAGCTGGCTGCTTGGGGAGAAGGGAGGAATCAAACCCGGTTCTCCAGACTAGAGTCTGCCACTCTTAATTACTGCACCAAACTGGCTCTCGTAAGATTACGGCAAACACTCTTCCCACACCCTGCATTCCTTCGTGTTCTATGATGCATCATTATCTTCCTAGCAAACTTGGCAAACTCCTCGCTTCTGAGAGCAGCAGCTGGTGAGCTGTTTTCTGATGGAGCAAGCAGGGGTGGAATTCTAGCAGGAGCTCCTTCGCATATTAGACCACACACCCCGGGGGTAGCCAATCTTCCCCTGCTAGAAACGCCCACTGGCTCGTGGATCCCACCTCACCCTGTGGCTCACACAACTATACTGGCCACCAACGGTAAGGAAAGAAGCCTTCGCTCACCTCTGTGGCGACATCCAGGTGCACCACGAAATATTTGGTAGGCATGGGCTTGAAGAGGATGTAGAGGTAGCAGCCAGTGAGGCCAAGTGACTGTGTGCTGGTCTTGGGGAGCTGGAGGTAGTTGCTGGCGGGAACCGAACCGCTGATGCGATACACCGTGCCTTTCAGGGTTTTGTCCTGAACAGGGAACAGAAAGGGAGCTGTGAAGACGTGCCCAGGAGAAACAGAAGAGGAAATGGAGTCTGCTGTTTGGGGAGGGGTCAAAAGTAAACAGGAGTTTTGTGGCCAACCAAAGACCCCCCCCAAATACTTGCAAAAAGATTACCACTGAACTCAGAGAATCCACCGCCTTACCATAACTGTTGTCACATCGCCTTCCTTGGTGGACCTTTTCCATTCCTCCACTTTAAAGTGCTTGAAGACATTCAGGAAAGGATGCTGCCACACTGTAAGAAGGGGGGTGAACGGAGCGGTTAAATGCCAGCAGTTTAAACATAATTTCTGCAATTAAAGTGGCTTGTATTTCAAATGAATTTCTGCACATGGGTTCCCTAAAGTTACAGCCAATTTGGTATAATGGTTAAGTGCGTGGACTCTTATCTGGAAGAACCGGGTACGAATCCCCACTCCTCCACTTGCACCTGCTGGAATGGCCTTGGGTCAGCCATAGCTCTGGCAGAGCTGTCCTTGAAAGGGCAGCTGCTGTGAGAGTTCTCTCAGCCCCACCCACCTCATAGGGGGTCTGTTGTGGGGGGAGAAGATATAGGAGATTGTAAGCCACTCTCAGTCTCGGATTCAAGGAGAAGAGCAGGGTATACCGTGTTTCCCCGAAAATAAGACACTGTCTTATATTTGTTTTTTCTCAAGAAGACACACTAGGGCTTATTTTCAGGGGATGTCTTATTTTTTATTAAGTATGATACAACAATCTACATTTATTCAAATAGTTAAGTCATCTTCTGGAACATTGTCATAACTCTCCAGACCTGGAATTCCATCCTGAATTTTTTGCGACGCCCATCACTAGGTCTTAATATCAGGGTAGGGCTTATATTTAACAAATGCATAGAAATCCTGCTAGGGCTTATTTTTTGGATAGGTCTTATTTTCAGGGAAACAGGGTAAATCTGTAATTCTTATTCTTATTCTTAGTTGCTGGAAAATGAGTATGGAGATCAAATTGGGTTTTTGCAACAACAAAAAGGACAGCCAAGTATGGTGGATAAATAAAAGCTGTTAACACTTCTACCTGTCTTTGCAAAATCCAGATTAAAGTCCAAGATGACAAAACTCAGAAGCACAAGCTTCTGAGTTCATCAGAAGCCTTCATCTGGCCAGAAGGAGAAGGGCTGTGGCTCAGTGATAGAGCATCTGCTTGGTACATTGAAGGTCCCAGGTTCAAGCCCCGGTATCTCCAGTTGAAAGGATTAGGCAGTAAGTGATATGAAAGATCTCTGCCTGAGACCCTGGAGAGCCACTGTCAGTCTGAGTAGACAATACCAACCTTAAGAACATAAGAGAAGCCATGTTGGATCAGGCCAATGGCCCATCAAGTTCAACACTCTGTGCCACATAAGAACATAAGAGAAGCCATATTGGATCAGGCCATTGGCCCATCCAGTCCAACACTCTGTGTCACATAAGAACATAAGAGAAGCCATGTTGGATCAGGCCAGTGGCCCCTCCAGTCCAACACTCTGTGTCACATAAGAACATAAGAGAAGCCATGTTGGATCAGGCCAATGGCCCATCCAGTCCAACACTCTGCGTAACATAAGAACATAAGAGAAGCCATGTTGGATCAGGCCAATGGCCCATCCAGTCCAACACTCTGTGCCACATAAGAACATAAGAGAAGCCATGTTGGATCAGGCCAGTGGCCCATCCAGTCCAACACTCTGTGTCACACAGTGGCCAAAAAAACCCAGGTGCCATCAGGAGGTTCACCAGTGGGGCCAGGACACTAGAAGCCCTACCACTGTGCCCCCCCACCCCAAGCACCAAGAATACAGAGCATCACTGCCCCAAACAGAGTGTTCCAACAATATGCTGTGGCTAACAGTCACTGATGGACGTCTGCTCCAGATGTTTCTCCAATCCCCTCTTGAAGCTGTCCATGCTTGCAGCCGCCACCACCTCCTGTGGCAGTGAATTCCATGCGTTAATCACCCTTTGGGTGAAGAAGGACTTCCTTTTATCTGTTCTTTCTAACCCGACTGCTCAGCAATTTCATGGAGTGCCCCATGAGTTCTTGTATCGCGAGGAAGGAAGAAAAGTACTTCTTTCTCTACCTTCTCTATCCCATGCATGATGAAGCAATGGTCTGCTTCAGTATAGGGCAGCTTTGTAAGTGTGTGTTTGTTACAATAATTTAAAAAAATCAAGGTGGGAAAAACATTTCCCCCCCAGGTCTAGATCTTAAGACTTCATCACGAATGCCTCTTTGACTTGGAAAATCTGCTTTCCTCCACCCCACCCCCACCCCTTCATTTTCTACATTTTTATAAACATCTGACTTGATGAAGAGTTCTCATAAGCTCCAAAGCTCGCAGCGGTTTTTGTCATTTTTGGTTGGCCTCAACAAAAAGTACTGCGTGGATTTTGCTTTTCATTCCAGACAGGTAAACAGACTCTCCAAACACAGTTTTTATAATATCCTATTTTTCCACAACTCGCATTAGCAACCTTCCCACAGATTTAAAAGGCACAAGCATTTCTGGGATACAGAATTTCTTCTCCCTTTCCCCCCTCCAGTCTGGGATTTTGCATATTTGACCCCTGTGCAACAGGCAGAAATCCAGAAGTGGACGCTTCCCCTCATCCCTGAGAAAAGCTTCACCAGATGGATGTTTAATACCCCTGTAGTTACATATCAATAGTTGTGCAACAGACAGAAGTCCAACAGGTAGGGCTTCTGTCCACCAGCTCAACAAAACAACTCCCTTTATTATTGTTGGCACAGAGCTGTTCTGTAAACAGGAATCCTATTTATACATCATCTAATGGTTTTATTACTTCCTGGGAATGCCCCTGCAGACTCAAGAACAGTGCAACAGGCAAGGATTCAACAGGTGCTACTTTCCATCATCTGAGGGTTAAGAAGCTTCTCCCTGTGGAATATCTGCCTGTCACACAGCTGTTAAGGGACAAGAACCTTGCATTGCAAGGGGAGCGATGGAAAACCAACATATGCTGCTTTCCAGCCTTTCCTATAAAAAGTCTTCCCTGGTTGAATTTCTGCCTGTCATCTATGGGTGAAAAGATGACAAAAGCTTTGCATTGTGGTGGAACAACAGAAACCCAGAAGTTTTAACTTCCTTCCAATTCCCATCACACCTTCCCCCTGTTGAATTTCTGCTAGTCCTACAGGTGTTAAAAAGGAACAATAGCCTTATACTGAAGAAGAGCGGCAGAAATCCAACAGGTGTTCCTTCCTTCCTTCAATCCCTATTAGGAAAGAGCTACCACAGTTGGATTTCCGACTGCCACTCAGGTACTAAAACACCTTGCATTGGAGAGAGTGCCAGAAATCCAATATGTTGCACCCACCTTTATGATAAGCCTTGTCCTGTTGAATTTCAGTCTGCCACACAAAGGGTATCAAAGTTACCAGAGCCTTGCATTGGAGAAGCGCTCCAGAAACCTAACGGGGTGGTTTTTACTCCCGTCCCTATTGTAAAAATCTTCTCCTGTTGAATTTCTGTCTGCCACGCAAGGGTTTAAAAGTTACCAAAGCCTTGCATTGGAGGGAAGCTTCAAAAACCCAACAGGTACTGCTCACCCCAGCCCTATTACAAAAGTCTTCTCCTGTTGAATTGCTGTCTGCCAAACAAAGGTTTAAAAGTTACCACACAGGTAAACCAGTTACCATACAGGAAGGTTAAAAAGTTACCATACAGGAAACCCAACAGGTGCTGCTCACCCCCTTCCTATGTCTTCCCCTGCTGAATTTTAGTCTGCCACACAATTCACCAGAGACTTGCACTGGGGAAAATGCCAGAAACCCAGGAGCTGCCACTCACCTCCTGCCCCATCATAAAGTCTTTCCCTGTTGAATTGCAGTCTGCCAGACAAGGTTTTACATTAAAAGCTACCAGAGCCTTGCAGGGGAGGGGGTGCCTGCAAACCAACAGGTGCCCCTCGACTCCCGGACCCTATAAGTCTTCCCCTGTTGAATTTTGGCCTGCCATACAAGGGTTTAAAAGCTACCAGAATCTTGCACTGGGGGAGCACCAGCAACCCAATCGGTGCCCCCTAAACTCCCCACCCTTATGAAAAAGTCTTCCCCTGTTGAATTTCACTCTGCCATGCAAGGGCTTAAAAGTTTCCAGAGCCTTGCATGGAGGGGGGGCACCTGCAACCCAAGAGGCACCCCTCAACTCCCCACCGTTATGATAAAAGTCTTCCCCTGTTGAATTTCAGTCTGCCATACAAGGGTTTAAAAGTTTCCAGAGCCTTGCATTGCGGGGGGGGGGGGGGTGGCACTCCAGCAACCCAAGAGGCATCCCTCAACTCTCCACCCTTATGATAAGTCTCCTCCTGTTGAATTTCAGTCTGCCACACAAGGGCTTAAATTAAAAGTTTCCAGAGCCTTGCATGGGGGGTGGGGGGTGGCGCTCCAGCAACCCAAGAGGCATCCCTCAACTCCCCACCCTTATGATAAGTCTCCTCCTGTTGAATTTCAGTCTGCCACACAAGGGTTTAAATTAAAAGTTTCCAGAACCTTGCACTGGGGGGGGGCGCACTAGGAACCCAAGAGGCACCCCTCAACTCCCCACCTTTATGATAAAAGTCTTCCCCTGTTGAATTTCGGTCTGCCACACAAGGGTTTAAAAGCCCCGAGAGACTCGTACTGGGCCGGACACCCAACCGGTGCAGCTCACGCCCCCTGAAAGGGAGGCTTCCCCTGTTGAACTGCTGCCTGTCCACCCATCCGAAATGACGTCAAAGGATGCTGAGAGCGAGGCGGGCCCGTGGAGGGGTCCCCCCTCGCCCCCTTCCCGCCCGAGGCGGGGCTCCCCCTTCCTACCTTTGGCCATGGCGGCGCCTCCGTCTCTCGCCTTCCCGCCGCCTCCCTTGAAGAGCCCGCCAACCATAGAGCCGCCTCAGGCCGGCCGCCGGAAGAGCCGCCGCTAGAGCGGCCGCGCCGGGTCACCGAGGCGGAGGCTAGAACGGAGGCACCCGCCCCCTTTCCCGTCGGGGAGGGGGCGCTCTGCCCCTCGCCTCTCTATGGCGCCTGGTGTGGCTGGACCTCCCCTGGGACCTTGCAGGGCGAGTCTTAAAGTTGTGAGCAACTTTCCTTGAAGCTCCTGCATACTTTTGCTTGCTTTGGGGGTATTTTTTTTCCAGAGCTAAGCCAAACGCGTGTGAGCAGGGGGCTACAGAACTGTGAGCTAGCTCACACTAACTCAGCTTAGAGGGAACACTGGGTTGGAACGGGCTTTTGGTGCAGGCTGCTGTCAGTTAACAGTTAACGGCCGTGACGAGGCGGGAGCTGCGAGGAATCGGGGCGAAGGGACGGTGGTTCCAGCCTCCAGGTGAGGGCTGGAGATCTCCCGGAATTGCAGCTGATTTCCAGGCAGAAGTAGGGTGGCCAGCTCTGAGTTATGAAATACCTGGCGATTTGGGGGGGAGAGGGGGCAGGGGATCTGGAGAGTGTGGGATTTGGGCAGGAGAAGCACCTCAGTTGCCGCCAAAGAGTCCACTTTCTCCGGGGAAACTGATCTCATCGGACTGTGGATCAGTTGGAAAAAGCATGCGATCTCCAGGCCTCGCCTGGAGGTTGGCAACCAAAGAGATCAGTCCCTCTAGAGAAAATGGCTGCTGTGCAGGGTGGACTCTAGGGTGGCATACCCCGCTGAGACCCTTCTCCCCAAACCCCTCTCTCCCCAGGTGCCACTCTCAGAATCTCCAGGTATTTCCCAAACCAGCGTTGGCAACCCTAGGGGATGCAAATGACAGGGAACTCTGTCAGACGCCAAAGATTGTTGAGCTCTGGCTTACAGGTGTTACTTTCCCATCATCTGTTTCAGTTTTGACTTGTCTCCAGTGAGCTCAGGGTGGCATACAGAAAGCCAGTGTGGTACAGTAGTTAAGAGTGCGGGACTGCGGTTTGGGAGAGCTGCATTCAGATCCCCACTTGTGCTGTGGAAGCTTGCTGCGTGTCCTTGGGCCAGTCACAAGCTCTCAACCTACCCTTCCTCGCAGGGGTGTTGTGAGGATCATATGGAGTAGAGGAGAATGATGTAAGGCCGCTTTGGGCCTCAATGGGGAGAAAGGCAGGGTGGAAATGAAGAAAATGAATAAATCCTGGTCCGCCATTTTGCCAGGATGGTTCTCGTACTAGTTTGTGTCTTTTTTCTTTTTTGTACCACACTTGGAGACAGAAAAGTTGGCCATACACACAATGCACCCATATTGAGATCCGTTTCATATGATTTTGTAAAAGTGGTTCCAAAAGATCCTGGGAATAGTCGTTTGCTGAGGAGTGAAGATTTCCCTGCTGTGGATACCCATTCTTTTCACTTTGAGGTACACTGAAACCCCCTTGAACAAGTTTTGTGATCAGATTCGGAGATTTGGCCGCTCTTTCTCAGCTGCCTCCGTACGTATGAAGCTGTCTTATACTGAATCAGACCCTTGGCCCATCAAAGTCGGTATTGTCTACTCAGATTGGCAGAGGCTCTCCAGGGTCTCAAGCAATGTTCCCTCTAAGCTGCAGAGTCTTGTGAGCAAAAATTCTACATGGTGAACTACTGGCATTCAAGTTGTGAGCTGCTGCATCAATTAGTGTGCTCTGGAGTCATCCTTCCTGAGCTAAAACAACGCTAACTCAGCTTAGAGGGAATACTGGTCTCAAGCTGAGGTTTTTCACACCTATTTGTCTAGATCCTTTTTAGTTGGAGATGCCGGGGATTGAACCTGGGACCTCCTGCTTGCCAAGCAGATGCTCTACCACTGAGCCACCATCCCTCCCCATGTGAAGGGTTTTGTGCAGAGTGGAGTGGGCCAAATGCTGACTGCAGGGATGCAGCAACATCAGAGGTCTTAGCCAAAAAAAGTGGGGGACCTAAAGAAGTCGGCGGGGGGGACCACACAAAACTTTTTCAAACACAGTTTTCCAATGCTATCTCCCCATATTCTTAAACCTTAATGGTGCCAGCTGCTCCATGGTGATTCCCACTCCCCCCCCCCCAAGTGGGCAACTCCAGGTTCAGAAATACCTGTAGATTTGAGGGTGGAGACTGAAAGGGTGGGGTTTAGGGAGGGGGGGGGCTTGGTAGAATATAATGCCACACAGTCCGCCTTCCAAAGCAGCCATTTTCTCCTGGAGAAGCGGGATAAATGTTACAAATAAATAATAAACAATTTATGTAGCCTGGAGGTAATTTTAATACTCCTTTTGTCTACTGGATGACGAGTGATTATGAATAACTCTTCTAGGGTTGTCAGGTCTGCGCTGGAAAATACCTGGAGAATTTGGAGGTGGATCCACGAGAGAGGGCGGGGTTTGGAGATGGGAGGGGCCTCAGCATGGTACAGTGCCAAAGAGTCCACCCTCTCAAGCAGCTGTTTTCTTCAGGGGAGCTGATCTCTGCCAGCTGGAGATCAGTTGTAAAAGCAGGAGATCTCCAGGCCCCACCTGGAAGCTGGCAACCCTAAACTATTTGCTGCTCAAGATCATAGAAATCATAGATATTTTATTGGAGGAAAGGGAAGTCATTTTGTAATTGTAATTCCGGGAGATCGCAAACCTCAACCTGAAGGTTGGCAACTCAGTCCCACAGATTTCTAATGTTTTTGTAAGCTGTAAGCTGCGCTGGTCTCATTTTTACCCCCAGTAAAGTCTTCGGTTCAGTCTCCCAAGATCGCCAGCTTTAAAAAAGAGAGAGAAATCAGGTGGTGCTATGAAAGACCTCTCTGCCTGAGAGGTGGCAGCCAGTGTTCCCTCTAAGCTGAGTTTGTGTGAGCTAGCTCCCACATTTTTAGCCTCCAGCTCACACATTTTTGTCTTAGCTCACGAAGGATGACCCCAGACCGCACGACTATGCAGTAACTCTCAACTTGAATGCCAGTAGCTCACCGAGTAAAAGTTTTGCTCACAAGACTCTGCAGCTTAGAGGGAACGTTGTGCAGCTGCTTGGCATGCAGAAGGTCCCCGGTTCAATCCCCAGCAACTCCAGTTAGAAGAACCATGTGGCAGGTGATGGGAAAGACCCCTGCCTGAGACCCTGGAGAGCTGTTTCCTGTTGTGAGGAGACAACCTTGGTGTTCTGATTATCTAATTCAGGCTAAGGCAGCTGCACGTATTCTTAGTGCCGACGGGGAAGAATAGAAGAAGAAGAGCCTGGATTTATATTCCACCCTTCACTTGGAGTCTCAGCTCCGTTTACAACCTCCTTTCCCTTCCCCACAACAGACACCCTGTGAGGTCGGTGGGGCTGAGAGAACTCTGAGAGCACTGCTCTTGAGAGAATAGCTCCGAGAGAACTGTGACTGGCCCAAGGTCACATCAGCAGCTGCATGGGGAGGAGTGGAGAATCAAACCCGGTTCTCCCAGATTAGAGTCCACACACTTAACCACTACACCGGACTGGCAAAAGCAGTCATGGCTCTCAGCAGCTGGTATCCTGCTCCGTGCAATCTCCGAGGCATTTCATTTCGGTGACTCACGTAGAGATCTGTTTGGCCCTCAGGACCGATTAGTAAAGGACACTTTTTTGTTCAGCAAGATTGATTCAAAGCTCTCTCTCTTGCTTTTTTTCCAGGCATGGATCCTGACGACTTTGATCTGGGAGAGTTGGCTTCCTCTACGACGCCTGGGAGGAAGAAAGGCCAGGACCTCTGGCAGTTGGTCGCAGGGGCCGGCCTAGCCATATACGTCCTGTGGGCGAGGCCCTTCGGCTTCCGCAGAGTGCCTTTCAGGTTACAGGTGGCCGGTTGACCTCCGCTTTCCAAAAGTCTCAGCCGGGCGAGGGGAAAACAGGGAGGGGGCTGAATCCTGCAAACCCATTCCACTCGTCTTGGTACTTCCCTGGGGTGGAAGCCGCTTTCCACCGATGCAGGAAGGCCTTCCAGATCCACAGCATCTTTTTAACGGGGCAGGAGAATAGGAGAGGATCTTTCTGATGAATCTGGGACAGTTTGTTATGTAATCATCGCAATCATGTCCAATGAGGGGTGGAATGCTGGCAGAAGCTCCTTTGCGTATTAGGCCACGCCCTCCCAATGTAGCCAAGGCTCTTTTTTTGTAAGCTCTTGGAGGATTGGCTACATCAGGGGTGCGTGGCCTAATATGCAAAGGAGCTCCTGCTAGAATTGGATTGCTCAAAGCTGGGGGAAAGTGCGACTTTGTAGGGTTTTCAAGGCAAGAGACGGTTCAGAGGTGGTTTGCCTCTGCCTAGCAGCTCTGGACTTCCTGGGTGGTCTCCCATCCACACCCTGACCAGGGCTGACCTGCGTGGCTTCCAAGTTCTGAGAAGATTGGACAAGCCTGGGCCAAATCGGCATTTCGTCCGTTACAAATAAATGCACACTTTTGTCGTTCTAAGGCAGGGGTGGTGAAATTGTTGTGTGGCTCTCGAAGCCCCCGCCACCCCGTTGGCTGGCTCGGAGAAAACATTTTTCTCTCTAAATCGTAGAATCATGAGAGTTGGAAGGGACCTCCAGGGTCATTGAGTCCAACCCCCTGCACAATGCAGGAAGTTCATAAATCACTTCTCCCAGCCAAGCTGGCAGCTTGGAGAATGCATTTTAAGTTGCTTTCTTTCCACCTCTCCATCTATTTTCCTTCCTTCCTCTCAAACACCTGACATTCATGTCTTGCAGCTCTCAGACATCTGACATTTATTCCATGTGGCTCTTACGTTAAGCAAGTTTGGCCACCCCTGGTCCAAGGCCTGACCTGGATTCTAGGCTGCTGACTCCTCTTGGGGAATTAGCCCCCTCCCCCCCCCGGGTTCCTAATCCCTTTGGGTAGTATTGTTTGGATTCTCCATTTCCTTTGGACTTTGACCTAATCAGCAACATGTGACCATGCAGGACGAATAACGTCCCCCTGATGAGCAGACAGATCTCTTAGAAGGTGGAGTGAGCCACATAGATTATATGTCCCAGTTCTGTGCTGTCAGAAAGCTGAAGAGGTTTGAAGGGCAGAAAAAGAAGACTGCAGATTTATAACCCGCTTTTCTCTCTCAGAGTGGGTCACAATCTCCTTTATCTCCTTCCCCCACAACAGACACCCTCTGTGAGGTGGGTGGGGCTGAGAGAGCTCTTGCAGCAGCTGCCCTTTCAAGGACAGCTCTGCCAGAGCTATGGCTGACCCAAGACCATTCCAGCAGCTGCAAGTGGAGGAGTGGCGAATCCAACCCAGCTCTCCCAGATAAGAGTCCTCACACTTCACCACGACACCAAAGTGGCCCTTTGCCCTTTCCCTGTTCCTTTGCGTAGCTCAGTGCCGCCTTCCTTCTTTCCCACCCAGGTGCCGTATGTGCCGTCGAGTGCCAAGCAAGTGGAGAACCTGATGTCACTGCTGGAGGGGCGCTCGGGGAAGCTGGTGGATTTGGGGTCAGGCGATGGCCGAATCGTAAGAGCGACGGAGCGCTCAGGGTCGTTTACACCCTGCAAGGGCCGAAATCCACATTTGGCTCCTCACACTCGTCTGGGGTTGAGATTTGAGGGGTGGAGCCTGAGGAGGGCGGGGTTTGGGAAGGGGAGGGACCTTGGAGGTATACAACGTCAGCCCTAGACTCCACCCTTCCAAGCCGCCATTTTCTCCAGGAAAGCTGATCTCTGCCAACCGGAGATCACGTGGAAAAGCGGAAGATCTCCAGGCCCCACCTGGAGGCTGGCAACCCAGCTACATTTGATGCTTGGCCAAGTTGGCCTCACTAACACGGTTCCCACAATCCTCTTTGCTACTGTTTTGCACTACATTAGGGCTGATCTAGAGAACCAAGAGTAATTTCCTGAAATCCGGGAAGACGCCGTCTTCTGCCACCTCTGCAGTCTCCCAGCACCCCCCCCCCCCCAAAAAAAAAGAAAAGCATTTCCCAGCCGCAGACAACAAAGCTGATTCCGGCCGTGCTTTCTAGGTGGTGGAGGCCTACCGACGCGGCTTCAGACCTGCCGTGGGCTACGAACTCAACCCCTGGCTGATGCACCTCTCCAGCCTTCGTGCCTGGTGGGCGGGGTGCCAAGGGAAAGTGTGCTTCTGCCGCGAGGACCTTTGGAAGGTAAATCCACGTTCTTGAACACGAAGGCCCCCCTGCGTCCACGATCAGAGGCAGCCTGCCCTCTGCTACCAGTGAGTAGGAAACCAAGAGCTAGGGGAGGGCTTTGCCTTCGTGCTTTGCTCACAGAAGAAGACTGCAGATATATACCCTTCTCTTTGAATCAGAGACTCAGAGCGGCTTCCAATCCCCTTTATCTTCTCCCCCCACAACGGACACCCTGTGAGTTGGGTGGGGCTGAGAGGGCTCTCCCAGAAGTTGCCCTTTCAAGGACAACTCCTGCAAGAGCTATGGCTGACCCAAGGCCATTCCAGCAGCTGCATATGGAGGCATGGGGAATCAGTTCTCCCAGATAAGAGTCCGCACACTTAACCACTACACCAAACTGGCTTTCCTACATCCGAAGTGGCATCCACAGGGTCCCGTTTGGAAGCTGGTTGCCGGACTTCCAAACCGGGGTTTGTTTTTTTTTGCCCTGAATGACGGTGAAGAACCGACAAAACACATGGATGTTCTGAACACCTCCCGGGGCCCCCCCTGAGCCACACCAGAAGTCCCTGAGCCGATGGAGGAACCTTCAGGGAGCGTGTGTGGTGCACACCGCAATTTTCCCCCTCTGCGTCGCTGGTACGCCATTCTGCTCTGCTGCAGCCATTGCTGACTCGCTGTATTCCAGTCTCTGACCCTGCGGCTCGAGGGAGCCTAGCGAGGTCTGGGGGGGCTGCCCCTTCAAAAGAGACATTCACTGAGCTGTCCTTTCCTCCCCCCCTCCCTTTGAAGGCCGACCTCTCCAACTGCAGGAATGTCACCGTGTTCCTGGCCCCCGGCCTGGTGAGTAGAAGCTATTCTGAACTGCCAGTTTCTGTGTCAGCTGAGTAAAAGGGGGAAGGACGGATGTTCAGAAGAGGGGCGCAGCCTCTCAGAGTTTGAGGGACCAATGCCCTTCTTGACCATGGTGCGTGGTTCCCTCAGCAACAAACAGAAAACTTCTCTCCAACTCTTGCTAGAAGCAATAGACATTTTCGCTTGTTGCTGTTGAAGCAGTCTCATTTAATACATTTTAATCCTGGGGTGGCGTATGTTTCTGTTCCCCTATTTTATTGGCACAACTACCGCCCCTGTGAGGTAGGCTAAACAGAGAACGACTCAAGGTCGTTGTCCTCCCGTGACCAAGTGGGGGATCTGAACGAGGGTTTTCTAGAGCTTGCAACACTGTTAATGGCTGCGCCTTTCTGGTTGTCTAGATTATGGGTTCTTAAGTCTTTTTGAGCCTGTAGGCACCTTTGGGATTTTTGACCCGGCCAAAAAATGGCTGCCGTGTGAGGTAGAGCCGGCCACAAAATGGCTGCCATGGAAGCCAGAGCCAGCCACAAAATGGCTGCCACTGCTCACCTTCAATCACACAATGAAGATCCTCATAGCTGTGGTGGCAGCTACTACCAGAGCCACATTTAAAAAAAAAATTCTGCACAGCCAATCAGAAGCCTTACTGGGCAAAAGCCCCACCTGGTGCCGCCCACTTTCAAAAAACACTTGGCGGGCACCAGAAAAGGCATTAGCTGTTGGAGACCCCTGTTCCAGGCCTTCAGAGACCGATTGAAGAAGCCAGCATTCTCACAGGAGAGAAGAGGCCCCAAGTCTCAGCAGGGCCTTTTTGACTGCTGGTCCTGAGTTCAACTCCTGATCTCGCTGGTTTAAAAAGGGATTTCAGTAGGATGAAAACCAATCCAGAGCTGAGGCCTTGGCAGGATAGTACAACGCCTGGACCTCTAGGCTCGGTACGAGAGAATGAGCCCACCTTGTCCTCTCTTTGCCCCCCTGCAAGGAACATAAGGGACACAAACTTTCACTGATGCTACCCACCAACCCACAAGCACCCCAGTCAGCAGTTTTGGGACTCAGTGCTAATCTGAACCTTTGCCCTGTGACCCCCCCCCCCTTCCTTCAGGGCTTTTTTTGTAGCAGGAACTTTGCATATTAGGTCACACAGCCCTGATGTAGTAGCCAATCCTCCTGGAGCTTCCAGTCGGCCCTGTACGAAAAGCCCTGTAAGCTCTTGGAGGATTGGCTACATCAGGGGGTGTGGCCTAATATGCAAAGGAGTTCCTGCTACAAAAAAAGCCCTGTTTGAGGGCACAGGCCCTCGGTTTGGAACAGAAGTTTAATTCCCTATGCATCAACGTGAGGCATCGATTGACAACCATTAGCAAAAGCCTGGCTTATGGCAACAGCCACACCTTTGCCCTTTCACCTTTCCTGGCAGCCAAAGGGGTATTTTTAAAAACGCATCTGTAACAGTTAACTGTGTGCAGGGGGGTGGGGTTATTCCTTTTCCTACCGGCTGCCTTCCCCTTTGTGGGGCGAGGTGAAAAGAGCAGCGTCGACCCATTTGCAAAGAAGGGCGAGGGCTCTAGAAGCGGCCCCCAACCCCGCCGTGCTGAGACATCACATCTGCGCGGTTCCATTTCGAGAGTTGCCATGGCAGACGTGCTGCGGCCAGCTGCTGAGCCACCGGCTTTTCCCCCCGGACTGCAGAGTCAGCCGAAAAGCGGGACGCGCCTCGTTTCTGCAGAGGCTGCAGTCTGAACGCAACGGCTCCCGCATCGCAGTGCCCTGATGCGAATGGGAAGCCGATGCTGGGCGATGAGAGAAAGTGGTCCAGTGACACAGACGCCCCCGAAATGGCCAAGGCTCAGCTGATTTCTTACAGGCTGGCTTCAAAGTGAATTTTGAGGCATTTCGGGGGCGGGGAGGAGGGAAGAGAGTCAATGCAGCAAGGCTTTTTTCCAGCACCCCTACAATTCCGCCCCTTGTGTGCTCGGCGTCTTTTTGCTTATTGTGGGATCCACGCCCACCAGAGACGGATTAACAATTAGGCCAAGTAGGCCCTGGCCTATGGGCCCCCACGCCTTTAGGGGCCCCAGGCTGTCTTTTCCTTCTGTTTTTCTCCCAGCTTGCACGAGCAGCCAGCAACCGAGCTGCTCTTTGCCCGACTTGCCTGGTGCGGCTGCCGCTGGCGTCGTCGCCAAGTTTGCCCGTCTCTGCCTCTCCCCTGCAGCTTAGTCAAAGAGGCTTTTGAGAAGGTGCCTGCAGGCTGAAGTGGGGGCCAGGGGCGGTGGGGTGGGTGCTCAGACTCTGAGATAATTTGCGGGGGGGCCCCCAAGATTTCAGCTGCCTAGGGGCCTCCACAGGTTTTAATCCCACACTGCCACCCACCCACCCCCTTTTCAGGTTTTGCTTTCTGTTGCAACTGGCGGTTTTTGCACATCGGGGCAGATCCGTTCAGAGGAGAAAGGCCTGCGTGCCCGCCTCCTCCCGTTATGGGGACTCTCTTAAGGGGGTTGGGGTGTGAGCCACCACGCAGGCAGCCCAGCTCGGGGGGGGGGGGCATGCGTAGGCTCACCCCAGGCGGCAAGTGGGTACCACTCAGAGGCATCCGCCCTTGAGTCACCAATGATATTTGCCCCTCCCAGGTTTTCCTCAGCAAGCGGGCAGTGGAACGGCTTGATCCGAGTTCCACCAACGCTCCCTGGTTTTGTAATCAATAAAAGTCGTGGCCTGGTTTTATTCCAAAAAAAGATGGGTGGGGTGTTTTCGTGGATCTCCGTAAGACCTCTCCCGAGCCCTGCGTCTGCAATGAACGTAGAGGAACGGATCTAAAAAGAATGTGAAAGATTTCCAACAAAGCTGCATGCGAAACGCGTGGAAGTTACGTAACCATCAAAGATTCTTTCCTTGGCACCATGGAGCTAGAGCCGGGTGGGCGGCCGTGTTGGGTCTGAAGCAGTAGAACGAAGCAGGAGTCCAGTTGCGCCTTTTAAGACCGGCAAAGTTTTATTCAAGATGTGAGCTCTGTCTGAGGAAGCCTGCTTCCAGCACACAAAAGCTTACATTCTGAATAAAACTTTGCGGGTCTTAAAAGGTGCAGCTGGACTCCTGCTTCGTTCTACTGCCTCAGACCCAACACGGCCGCCCACCTGGATCTTTAAGCAATATGGCTGCCCTTACTGAATTACATGGGGATAGATCCAGGTGGGCGGCCGTGTTGGGTCTGAAGCAACGGAACAAAGCAAGAGTCAAGTTTCACCTTTAAGACCAACGAGGTATCCAGAATTAAAGTTTTCATGTGCTAGAGAAGCATGCTTCATCAGACAAAACTTGCCACTTGATTCCTGCTTTTTCCTTTGCCCCACTTGTCTCCTCACCTTTATTAAAATCTAAAGCATCCAACTGAGGCCGAAGTTTGCCATCTCTCAGAGCGGCGTTTGCTCTCTGTGATGCTTGGCTCTATCCTGAGATTTCTTTCCAGTCCTTGTTGCTGATGCCCTTCCCTCCGCACCAGGTTCCTCTCCTGGAAAAAAAACTGCTCGCTGAACTGCCAGAAGACGCCTGCATCGCGGTCGCTCGCTTCCCACTCGGATGGACACCGAGCGGCGTGACCGGCAACGGCTTGGAAAGAGTTTGGGCCTACGACATCAGAGCTGTACGGCAAGCCCAGCAGGGCACAACGGGAGAGCCCAGCGCTGGAGCCCAGTGAGAAAGAATGGGTGCGCAAAAGGTTTTCCGCCTCTCTCGATGGCCTGAAGGACAGCGAGACAAACTGCTGATCACTGGCAGATCTTGCTCAAATTCAAGTTAATGCCTTGAGTAAATTTTTTTTTTTTGCAACTGTCAGCCATTTTGAGAGGATGTTGGATGCTAAGATGGAACCAAGGCATGTTGGCTAACAACCACTTTGGGAAGAAGGCAGGTTGCTGGGTATCCACTCACAGCAAAAGACCAGGGTTCGAATCTTACTTCCCCTCACGGGCTCAGCAGCAGCACTGGCTCATCTTGATTTTTCAGCAGAATCCCTTCCTCTGTAAAGCGTGAATGGCAGCCTACCTCGCAAGGTGGTGGGTCGGGCAAACCTAAGACAGCGAAAAAAGCCACCAGCAATAAGAGCTGCTAAAAAAGCAAAACTCTACACCTGTGCTGTGAAACTAGGCTGAGGTTTTGCAGAAGCATGAGGAAAATAAAATGTAATTTATGTGGGAAGTAATACACCTTTACACTGTCTTACACCTTTACACTGGCCCCCGTTCTTCCCTCATTTTTTGCATATGCAAGAAAACCTTAAGGGGTAAAGAACAGACTGCGCTGGGTACTTATCCAATGCAATACACAGAGAATACACAAGAATAATTAACTATGCATGGAGATGACCAAAGGGAGAAGAGATTCAGGACCACTCGGTCATCAATCCCTTTAAATTTGCCGTAGTTCCTATTTCATTTTCCTGTGGGAACTGAGGGAAAAGGAGAGAAGCCAGAATGACTCTGAAAACAAACTCCCACTTAAGAATTCAACAAACTCATTCTTAAAAACCAAGTTCTCGCATCCGTGAGAATACATTTAAATTTTTAAATTGTATAAATAGTGTGGTGCAAGATGGACAGGTTAAAAGAGGCAGGATTCTGTCAAGACTTTCTTCTATCCCTTCCTCAGTACTGAATTTATCATGGCGTAGAAGAAATTGGATTTATAGCCCGCCATTCGCTTGGAGTCTCAGAGCGGCTTACAATCTCCTTTCCCTTCCCCTCCCCACAACAGACACCCTGTGAGGTAGGCAGGGCTGAGAGAGCTCTCGCAGCAGCTTCCCTTTTAAGAACACCTCTGTGACAGCTCTGGCTGACCCAAGGCCATTCCAGCAGGTGCAAGTGGGGAATCCAACCTGGTTCTCTCATGAGTTCATGCACTTAACCACTACACCAAACCGGTTCTCAAAGGCTAGTGCACTCTGCATGCCCTTATATAACTTGTGAAAACTAAGATAAGTTGCCACGTTAGTCTGCCTGTAGCAGTACAAAAGAGCAAGAGTCCAGTTGCACCTTCAAGACTGACAATTTATGACAGGGCGGGCACTTCTGTGAGTCACTGCTCACTTCCTCGACTCGCGCAAGCTCCTCTCTCCTGCCACAAAGGTTGCTAGTCTTCAAATTGCCTGCAAGGCTCCTGCTCTTTTCTAGGGCAAAAACTAAGTCTGAACCTTGGGTTTCCAACCCTGGTTTTCGTCAATGGTGGGTTCAAGTGTTCACCTCAACTAGGGTTGCCAACGCCAAGTTTGGAACTACCTGGAGATTTTAGGGGTGGAGTCTGGGAAAGTGAGGTTTAGGGCGGGGAGGGAATAAATGGTTTAAATGAATAATCAATTCAGGTGGGTAACTGTGAGGGTCTATAGCAGGGGCGGCCAAACTGCGGCATGAGGCTCTTTCACATACATCGCGCAGCTCTTGATGTCCCTACTGCCCCACTGGCTGGCTTGGAGGAGGCATTTGTCTCTTTAAATCACTTTGTCAAGATGGCAGCCTGGAGAATGCATTTATTCTTTACACCCCTCCCCCCATCTATTTGCCTTCCTTCTGGAGAGCCAGTTCGGTGTAGTGGCTAAGTGCGCAGACTCTTATCTGGGAGAACCGGGTTTGATCTGGGAGAACCGGCCCGCCCTGTCATAAATTGTCAGTTGAAGAAAGGTTGAAACGCTTGGGACTCTTTAGCTTGGAGAAACGTCGACTGCGGGGTGACATGATAGAGGTTTACAAGATAATGCATGGGATGGAGAAAGTAGAGAAAGAAGTACTTTTCTCCCTTTCTCACAATACAAGAACTCGTGGGCATTCGATGAAATTGCTGAGCAGACAGGTTAAAACGGATAAAAGGAAGTACTTCTTCACCCAAAGGGTGATTAACATGTGGAATTCACTGCCACAGGAGGTGGTGGCGGCCACAAGTATAGCCACCTTCAAGAGGGGTTTAGATAAAAATATGGAGCACAGGTCCATCAGTGGCTATTAGCCACAGTGTATGTGTGTATATAACATTTTTGCCACTGTGTGACACAGAGTGTTGGACTTGATGGGCCGTTGGCCTGATCCAGCATGGCTTCTCTTATGTTCTTATGTTGATTCCCCACTCCTCCACTTGCACCTGCTGGAATGGCCTTGGGTCAGCCATAGCTCTCTTAGGAGTTGTCCTCGAAAAGGCAGCTGCTGTAAGAGCTCTCTCAGCCCCATCCACCTCACAGAGTGTCTGTTGTGGGGGGGGGGGAGGTAAAGGAGATTGTGACCACTCTGAGATTCAGAGCACAGGGTGGGATATAAATCTAATAATAATTATATCATCTACTTTTATTTCCTCCTTCCTGTCTCACAGCTCTGAAACATCTGATATCCATGTCTTACAGCTCTCAGACATTTGACATTTATTCTAAGCAAGTTTGGCCACCCTTGGTCTGAAGTAACAGAACAAAGTTTGGGTCCTTCGGCACCTTTGAAGACCAGCTTAAGTTTAATACTAGGTATATGCTTCCCTGTGCATGCACACTTCTTCAGATCTAAAGAAGCGTTTATATACACTAAAGCTGATACCCAGAATTAAACTTTTGCTGGTCTTCAAAGGCATCGCTGGAGACAAGTAATACACAAGGGATTTATGTAGCATGGCGATGAGTTGTCATGCCAGGAGCTCTCCAGGCCCTACTTGGAGGTTGGCAACTCTCTTAGACACAAGCACAACTCTGTGCCAGGATTAATTCTGAGAAGGTAAAAGGGTGGGATGAGTGAACGAGACAGGGAACAGTTAAGGAATGAAGCAACGTTCTGTTTCTGCCGGGCCACCCCAATGTAAATGGACACTCAAGCGGCAGACGCTTCGCCTCCCCCGTCGCTTTGAGTGAAAAACTTTTCCCGCCAGTTCAGTTACTTCATTTTATTTTTTAATTCACAGAAAGCGGAGAACAGAAACACACCAGCAATATCCAACTCCTCACAGCCAAAAATACAGCTTTTAGCGTCACATCTGCCAACCATCGACATGCATACAAAGAGCGATCCCTTCTTTTTCCCCCCCTTTGCTGACAGAAATGAACCACTTTTAAAAAAAGAGAGAGTGTCTATTAGCTTTTTCTGTTTGCATTTTCAGAATGCCCTTTTGAGCAGCTCGGGCGTCAAGCGCTTCGAACAATGCTTTGCCCTTGCACTGGACACCAGCCTGGCCCGTCAAATGCGGACAACTACCCTCTGGGGACAGTTTAAGCGGCACTTAGTAAGCAAGCCCACCGAGAGAGAAGAAGGTGCAACTTACGCCTCGTTTGAGACGCGTTCTTCGGAGGGCCCTTGCCGTAGGCTGCGTAGAATGGCTTGCTCTGTGTGTATGTGTGTTTTTAAAAAGTCTTGCATTGGAAAGGTCACAGTAGGATGGTTCGGACGAGCCGTGCAACCAGGGGGAAGGGGAAAGAAAGCTCTTCTAATAGCAAATAAGAGGAACAAAGCAGGAGTCAAGTGGCACCTTTAAGACCAAGTTTTATTGAGAACGCAAGCTTTCGTGTGCTCTCTAAGCACGCTTCATCAGACGAGGGGATCAGGTATTGTGAGCTGAAATACATGCAGTTTCTTTAAGAGTGCAAACTGTGGTCACTTGACAGTGTGGCTTGGCCATTTGGTCTGGATAGCCATAAAAAGTAATAAAGTTCCCTGCAAAAACACCAGTTGGCAAAGAATTTTATTACCTTTTATGGCTATCCAGACCAAATGGCCAAGCCACACTGTTTTATCATGTGACCACAGTTTGCCCTCTTAATCAACAAACTGCATGTATTCCAGCCTACAATACCTGATCCCCTCGCCTGATGAAGTGTGCTTAGAGAGTGCACGAAAGCTTACGTTCTCAATAAAACTTGGTTGGTCTTAAAGGTTCAACTTGACTCCTGCTTTGTTCAACTGCTTCAGACCAACACAGCTGCCCTCTTGGATCCAACTGAGAGAGGGGCAGCTCCCAGCACCTGACTTCAACACGGTGAACATCTCCACATCTTATAACAGGGTTCTACAAGTGGTGGGGCGTGCGCCAACCTCTCTGCCCCAACAGTACCACGTGCAAGTCTTCAGAGAAAGACCAGCGTAGGGAGCGGGGGCTGTGGCCATAACCCAAGGCTTTCATTCGCTTTGGGTTGCCACTGGAATGTTCCCTCTGGTTTCTTTTCCCCCTACTGAGCAAAGCACTTCACAGCCTGAGCAAGAAGAGAACTGCTGTAATCTCCAAACGGGCAGCGCGAGACCCCGCAGGGCTCCAGGCTGCCGGTGGTGTGAACAAATAGTTGCTCATGTGCACAGCCTTAGAGGGGAACGCTGCTTGCCAGTCTCCAGGTGGTGAATAAACACACAACCACAAATGGTTATAGTGACCAGCAATTACTAAGACTATATCACAATACAATAATGTTTGCAGTTAGTTGGGACTATATGTCCTTGGATGAAATTACTTTAGTGTTGCATGGTTAAGAGGTTGCGGATACTGATTTGCTGTGAAGCTGGATGAATTGTGGTTCGTGGATTATTTGATTTGAAGGCAAATGGAGTCGAGCTTTCACTGCTTGAAGATTTGTCGAAGTGGGAGCTACAAGTCGACTCCCTGCACTTTGGTGCTCTACAACCTTCCATGAGTGCCCTCTTTGAGTGTTTTGTCTATGTCTCTATGCATTTGTGCATTCTCACATTATTGTGCTGTAATACAGTCTTAGCAATTGTTGGTCACTATAACCATTCGTGGTTGTGTGTTTATTCATTTACCAGTGACCTCTCTCTGATCTCAATAGGCTCCAGGTGGTGGCTGGAGACCTAGAATTGCAGCCGATCTCCACGTTGACGGAAACCCGTTCCCCTGGAGAAAATGGCTGCTTTGGAAGACTTGACTCTATGGCAGTACACCCCCTAGAACCCTCCTAAACCCCGTCTTCCTCAGGCTCCGCCCCCCAAGTCTCCAGGGATGTTAGAATCCAGAGCTGGCAACACTACATGGACTGTTGAACTTAGCTGCTGATCTGGGCAAGGAGCATCAGGATGTTTTGAGCTCTGTCATGCTTCCAAATCCAAACTCAAACCCTTGCAGAATACAGCTTGGGGTGGGGGCGGGGAAAGGGGGTCTATTTGAAATGTTATGGTATGTTCAGCAACTACTGGGAGCGATCGCCCACTGCCCTTTCTGAGTCTTGGGCACTTTATAGACTTATAGGGGCACGCGCCTAGGTTTATGGGCCATCTTGGTGCACTTAATGTGGAAATTCTAGAATTGCAAAAGAAGATATAGGCGATCATAAGCTGCTCTGAGTCTGATTCAGAGAGAAGGGCAGGGTATAAATCTGCAGTCTTCTTTTTAATTTGAGAGCTGCCCTGAGCCGTGCATGCAGGGAAAGATGGGATACAAATCCAAATAAATATATAAATAAAGACAATCATCGTCATCTAGTGAAGCAATTTTGAGAGGCTTGTTGTCACGTTTCTGAATAGTGTGCAAAACCAAGACAATTCCCCCCACCCTTCTCCCCAAAACAGCCCTATTTTAAACTTTTCGCACCCCTATACTCCTGTTCCAAACACAGGTCACCAAATGCAAAACATCTAATCACCAAATTCAGTAGCGGCTGGCGTGCTTAGATACGAGACTTATTGTGACGTGGGTGCACTGGTGCTGGGAATCCAGATTTACAAGGATCTTTGCTGGGATCGACCAAAGCTCAAAGCTCTTGGGATGACACAACATCTTCCGGAAGGGCTTGGGTACCAATGAGGTTATCCGGCCAGAGCTTCCCGTGGCCAGGAAATGAAGCCTGCTCCCCAGCCGCGGCCTCTTGCTCCTACTGTAGAGTTCTAAGGGGTTTTATCATTTTCCTTCCTTTTGTGCTTGCGCTATGACCTGCCCCGGTGGTTCCTTGGCCTCTGGAGATCCGCCAGCAGAACGCCACGGCTGCCCAACAAAATCTGTGCCCCGGAAGCACCCCGGAGTCTTCTAGTTGAACGCTCCCCTTGCTGAAGCCCATACGACCCACCATCTAGAAGCCACTGACTTAAAATACCCGCTTAATACTGTGCACCCTGAGTTGGCAGAATCAAACACCACATATGTAGCAGGGGATAACCGAATGCTCTCATCGGAAACCTAAAATGATATCCCAGCTGCATGGGATTCAGATTTTTGCCTTCCTTTCTGGGAGTGAGCTTAGGGTTTCGTGCAGAGGTTGCCAGCTACCAGGCAGCACAGTGCAGACTCCAGCCGCTATCCCACTCACCTTACGCCGCTCTCGCATTCCTCTTCTCGGCAGGGCTTCCTTCCGATTGCACACTCTCTGCCCTGGGGGCTGCGAGAAACGGTCGGCGTTTTCGCGCGGCAAACAGAAAAGACAGGTTGCTTACCTGTAACTGTAGATCTTCGAGTGGTCATCTGTGCATTCACACTCATGGGATAGTGCGCCTGCGCCGATCCCCGAATCGGTATATGCAAAAGCCCGGGATTTTTTCGCGCCAGGCGCCAGCAGGCATGCGCAAGCGACCCACTGCGCATGCCCACCGGCGCCCGCGCGGCAATCCCGCCAGTTCCTCCCTGACCGCTGAAAGCCCCCTTCTGGAGAGAGAGAGACCGTCAGCAGTGGGGAAGGAGGGCGGGTAGTGTGAATGCACAGATGACCACTCGAAGATCTACAGTTACAGGTAAGCAACCTGTCTATCTTCTTCGTGGTCTCTGTGCTTCACACTCATGGGAGATTAGCAAGCAAAGCATACCTGGAGGCGGGAAGACGGTCAGCCTGAAGACACAGCCTGTAGCACCGCAGCTCCCAACCGAGTCCTCTGCTGAGCATGCACGTCCAGCGCGTAATGCTTCATGAAGGCATGCGGAGAAGACCAGGTAGCCGCCTTGCAGACATCGGAGAGGGACACGCCTTTCAGGAATGCCACCGACGTAGCCATCGCCCTAGTGGAGTGTCCACGCACAGGTCCAGGTAAAGGCTTTTTAGCCAACAGATAACAAAGTTTGATCGTCTCAGTAAGCCACTTGGAAAGTCTCTGAGACGAAATCTTGGACCCTAACTTAGGGGCAGAGTAGGAGACAAAAAGCTGGTTATCTTTACGAAAACCCCTTGAACGGTTTAAATAAAACAGGAGGGCACGCTTAACGTCCAGTGCATGTAGCCTCCGTTCCTCGTCCGAGGAAGGGCTAGGGTAAAACGTGGGTAACCAAACCTCTAAGTTAAGGTGAAACTGGGAAACCACTTTCGGGAGAAAGGTAATGTCCGGGGCCAAAGAAACTCCGGCCTCCCTAAAGGCAAGGTATGGGTAGTCACACCGCATCGCTGTGAGCTCCCCCGCACGGCGTGCTGAAGTGATGGCCACTAAAAACGCAGTCTTCCATGACAAAAGCTGCAGGGAGCATGTAGCCATGGGTTCAAAGGGACGGCGAGTTAGCTTGTCCAAAACTAAAGTCAGGTCCCACAACTGTGGAGGGGATCTCGAGGGGGGATGAAGCCGGAAGAGCCCCTTTAAAAACCTCTTGGAATGTGGGTGCGCAAAAACAGAGTGACCCTCAACCGAGACATGGAAGGCAGAAATAGCTGCCAAATAAACCTTGACGGAGGAGAAAACTAACCCCTCATCGATCAAGGACAAAAGAAACTCAAAAATTTTTGGGAGCCCAACCGAGTTGGTTGGCACAGGAGAGCCAGCCACGAAGTCACTGAACTTCTTCCACTTCCTCTCGTAAGAGGCACGGGTGGAAGGTTTCCTGCTACTCTGGAGCACATGTTGAACTCTGGTGGAAAAGTCTAGTGATCGATGAACCACGCTGTCAGCTTCAGGTGTGGCACGTTGTGATGGAGTACGTGTCCGCCCTGGGCCGACAACAGGTCCGGTTCCGCCGGAAACTGGTAAAAGACCCCCTCCGACTGCTGGAGCAGAATCGGGAACCAGCTCTGACGGGGCCACCACGGGGTCACCAGAATGCATCGTGGCCTCTCCTGCACTAACTTGTGGACCACTCTCGTCAACAGGGGTAAGGGTGGGAACATGTACAGGAACCAGCCCTCCCACCGGAAAAGGAGTCCGTCCCCCAGGGAAGCTGGGTCCGCACCCCCTCTGGCACAAAACAATGGGCACTTCTTGTTCCGCGCTGTGGCGAAGACGTCTAACTGCGGGTAGCCCCAAAGTTGGAACACCGGTTCCAGGAACTTCCACTGCAGTTCCCATTCGTGTGGGGACGCTGCGCCCCTGCTGAGCGAGTCTGCCCGTACATTGAGGACCCCAGGCAGATGCGTAGCCTTCACAAAAATGCCCCACTGGAGGCACTCCCTCCAGAGATCTAATGCCAGTGAGCACAGCCTGTGAGACACTGTCCCTCCCTGCCTGTTTATATAACACATGGCAGTGGTGTTGTCCGTCAGTAATGCCACTATCTTCCCCGCTAACAAAGGGCGGAAGGAACGAAGAGCAAAGTGGACCGCCAGCAGTTCCAGGTAGTTTATGTGGTACCGGTTGAGTTTCAGTGGCCACTTGCCCCCCACACATAAGTTCTCCAGATGAGCTCCCCACCCCCACATGGAAGCATCGGTGGCGATAGTCACGGAAGGGGTTGGCAGATGAAAGGGAGCCCCTTGGCAGATGTTGCCCTCCGACCCCCACCATTGCAGGGATTGAAGAGCCTCGGATGGGATGGTAAACCTCTTCCGAGGTGAGTCTCTGAGAGGGCGAAAATGGCGCAAGAACCATAGTTGTAAGCCCCTCATGTGCAGTCTTGCAAAACGCAGCACGCTCGTCGTCGCAGCCATCAGTCCCAGCATCCGCTGGATCTGCTGTGCTGTGCCCCACTGTCGTCTTTGGAGAAGCTGTACTAGGGTCATGATGTCCTTTGCTCTCTGAGCGGGAAGAAAAGCTCTGTGCTGATCTGTGTCCAACAGAGCCCCTATGAATTGAACTGTCTTTGACGGGGTGAGATGAGACTTCTCCACGTTGACCTGCAACCCCAGGGTGCCGAGAAGGCGCAGAGTGATGGCGATATGAGATGTTAGACTCTCCCTCGACCTTGCCACGAGAAGCCAGTCGTCGATGTACGGAAAAACAACGACTCCCTGAAGACGAAGGTGAGCAGCCACCACACTCATCAGCTTCGTGAACACCCGAGGAGCAGTAGACAGTCCAAACGGCAGGGCCCTGAATTGGAAGTGACGAGCACCCACTGCAAACCGCAGGAAACGCCTGAACGCAGGATGGATGCTGACATGAAAGTAAGCATCCCTGAGGTCCAGGGTCGCCATCCAATCCCCTTGGTTGATGAGGGGCAGGATTGTTTGCAGTGTAGCCATTCTGAATTTCTGATATAGAATGAATTTGTTCAGACCCCGCAAGTCCATGATAGGCCGTAGGCCCCCGTCCCTCTTGGGGACCAGAAAGTAGCGGGAGTAGAAGCCTCCCAACCTGGCCTCCGGTGGAACAACTTCTATGGCTTGTTTCTGTAGGAGGTTGCTCACCTCCGCCAGCAGAGGTGGGGAAGGGGGAGTGGTAACTACCACGGACTGGTTTGGGGTCTGGATAAACTCTATCTTGTAGCCCTCTCGTATAATGGACAGAGCCCACCTGTCTGTGGAGATTAACTCCCAGGCAGGCAGGAAAGGGCGTAGGCGAATGGAATGGTCGACAGTGGGGGCGATGACGCGTGCTTGCGGGAAGTCAAACCCCCTGCTTCTGTGGCCGAGCCCCCTTAGATTTATTAGAAGGCTGGCCCCCATAACGGTTTCTACCGTTGCCGGAGTAGGGCGGTCGTTCAGGTTGCTGCGAGCGAGGACGCCACTGCTCAGGGGAGAACTTCTGATAGGGCTTCTTGGTCCAGGGTTTGGACCATTGTTTCGACTTCGGAGACTTAGAGGAAGGCTGGACCCCCAAGTTCCTGGATGTCTTGACGCTCTTATCAAACTCTTGCAGCGCCGCGTCGGTCGTAGTGCTGAAGAGCCCCTCACCCTCGAAGGGTAAGTCCTCGATAAAGGTCTTGGTGTCTTGGTGCAGTGCCGTTGACCTGAGCCAGGAGTGTCGCCTGATGCAAACTGCCGATGTGATGGCTTTGGCTGAAGCTTCCACCATATGTTTCGCTGCAGCCAGCTGCTGTCTGGCTACAGCGAGACCTTCCCTTTGTAATTTCATTGCCGCCGTCTTCTTGTCCTCACTTAGTGAAGAGAGGAAGGGGGAAAGCTGTTCCCACACAGCATACTGGTACCTGGCCATGCAGGCTGCATAGTTGGATACCTTGATGCCAAGTGCCCCCGCTGAATAGACCTTGCGGCCCATCCCATCGATCTTCCTGCCCTCCTTGTCCGGTGGGGAGGAGTGCACCTTCCTTGCCTTCGAGGAGGAGGAGACGACCACGGAATTCGGACGTGGGTGGGTGAATAGAAACTCAGCACCTGCTTCCTGAACCCTGTACATGTGGTCCAGGCGTTTAGAGGAGACAGGTGTGGAGGAAGGCTTGTTCCACGATTCTTTGATGGCCTGCAGAATCACCTTGGTGACCGGAAGGGCCACCGCAGTGGACGTGTTCCTCTGCATTATGTCGAACACGTTGTCGTCCACTACGGGTTCCGGTTGGATCACAGGCAGTTTAAGGGTGGAAGCGATGCGCCTCACAAGGTCGCCATAGGATTTCAGGTCTTCCGACGGCGAGATCGGGAGATCCTCCGCCGTGTTGGAACCAGGCGAAGGCTCCAGATCAGGGATCTCACTGTCCGACTCCGATGACGAGGAGTCACGCTGGGCGGAATGCTCGGAGAGCCTCGGTGTCGACTCTCGCGGTTGGAGTTGCACCGACGAAAGTCTCGGGGGAGCTTCGACCGGGACTAGCTGTCGATCCGGGGGGACCGACACCGACGCCGACGCCTTCCGGGAGTGATGCGAGACCCTCGACGTCGCAGAAAACACCGAAGCTTGTTCCCAGTCTTGGTAGTCCTCCGGGTACCACCGACAGGATTCGTATCGGGAGTAGGGAGGTTGCCACCGCCGTTGCTCCCATGGTGGTATCGGGAAGCGTTGCGGGGTGTAGGCTAGGTCCCGCCGGGGTCGGGGCTTGAAGGGCGGGTCTATGACCGGTGCCGAAGCGTCCACCCCCGACGTCGATCCGCTGCTCGACCGACGCCGCGAGCCTGAGGATGAAGACCGTTGGGTAAGGTCAATTTCCGGTTCCTGCTCCGACGCCGACAGGCGTTGTTGGGCTGCTGGGCTCCTGCGCGGGGAAACCCGAATCGATTTCGGCGGTTTTGCCGATGCCGATGCGCCCTCCGACGGAGAAGGAGTGCGGGGTCGCTTGTGCTTCTTCTTCGATTTCGCCTTTTTCGGATCTCGGGTCCCCGAGTCCTCTCGGCGTTTTTTAGCGGGCGTATCCACCGAACCCTCGTGGGGACGCTTCGTGGAGCCACGCTCTTCCGGCGATTCCAAGGTCAGAATCGGAGCAGCATCGGCCGATGCAAGCTCCTGTGCCGGGTTGTCGGTCGACTTCGGTGCCGAACCCTCCATCGGTCGATGGGGTCGAAGCGCCGATTCGGTAAGCGCTGCCGATAGCCGAGCCGCTCGGTTCTTCCTGGTCTGTTTCGAGAACCGAAGGCAATGCGGGCACGACTCGACTCTGTGCGCCTCCCCCAAACACAGTAGGCACAAGGAATGTCCGTCGGGGGGGGCAATCTTCCTCCCACAAGCCTGGCAGCGCTTAAAAAACCCCCAGCGACTTTCCATAAGCGGTCGCGCGGGAAAAGCTTTTTCCTTTTACTCAGAAACGTCTGAGAGAAAGGGAGGTCAAAAACGGAAGCGGACCACCCCAAAGGGCGATCCGCCGGACTAAAAGCAAAAACGCTTCTTCTTTTTTTTTTTTTTTTTTCTAACACTAACTAACACTAATAACTGGCTAACTAACTATATACAAATCCAAAACGGGCTGAAAGAGAGAAAAAGATCGCTCTCACCGACCGGAGAATCAGAAAGGGAACCTCTCTAGCGCAGCGGTCAGAAAGGAACTGGCGGGATTGCCGCGCGGGCGCCGGTGGGCATGCGCAGTGGGTCGCTTGCGCATGCCTGCTGGCGCCTGGCGCGAAAAAATCCCGGGCTTTTGCATATACCGATTCGGGGATCGGCGCAGGCGCACTATCCCATGAGTGTGAAGCACAGAGACCACGAAGAAGATCCTCTAAAAACCAGTTTCTGTTTGCCGCACAAAAAACACCGACGTTATTTGCAGCCTCGGGGCAGAGTGTGTGCAATCGGAAGGAAGCCCCGCCGAGAAGAAGAACGTGAGAGCGGCATATGGTGAGTGGGAAGTCGGTGTCTGACTGGTAAGGCCTGGGCTCAGGCCATGAACTCACAAGCCCAGACCCGATCTCTTGACTACTGGAATTCTGGGACAAAACACATCTAGCACCTGGCCCTTGCTGCTCTTGAGAGAACAGCTCGCATTCATCAGGAAGGGATTTGTATTCCCTGAAAAGGCAGCTAAATGATATCTATCTGTTTAGATTCATGCAGACAGCCGTGTTGCTCTGAAGGAGCAGAAGAATGTTGGAGTCCGGTGGCACCTTTAAGACCAACAAAGTTTGATTCTGGGCACAAGCTTTCATGTGCACGCTGTATCTCTTTTGAGTGAGTCCCAAGTTTTACATAAGTTGGGAACTTTTGACTATCTCACCAACTCACACCATGTCCACTATTCGAAAGCTAACTCTGAACACAGCAGAACCACGGGCACCAGCCAGGTTTCCAGGGTATGAGCTTACAAGAGTCAAAGCTCATACCTCCCCAAAATCTGTCAATCTCTAAAGGACCACTGGCCTGAAATCCAGCTCTCTTCTGCCACAGACTGACACAGCTGCCCTCCGAAACAATCAACTGGCCAAGTGATGGGACAAAGAGAAAAGGCAGCCCTTTAAACACAAAAAGGCTTCTTAACTATTTCCCAGAGTTACCAAACAAGCTTCAACATTTACAAAAAAACCAGTGGCTGCACCCTTCCATCTTGGGCCCCAGCTCTCCCCAAATGCTAAGAAGACTGCAGATTTATACCCCGCCCTTCTCTCTGAATCAGAGACTCAGAGCGGCTTACAATCTCCTTTACCTTCCTCCCCCACAACAGACACCCTGTGAGGTGGGTGGGGCTGGAGGGGGCTCCCACAGCAGCTGCCCTTTCAAGGACAGTTTCAGAGCGGCTCACAATCTCCTTTACCTTCCCCCCCACACAACCGACACCCTGAGGTGGGTGGGGCTGAGAGAGCTCTCACAGCAGCTGCCCTTTCAAGGACAACTCCTGCAAAAGCTATGGCTGACCCAAGGCCATTCTAGCAGGTGTGAGTGGAGGAGTGGGGAATCAAACCCAGTTCTCCCAGAAAAGAGAGCTATGGCTGACCCAAGGCTATTCCAGCAGCTGCAAGTGGAGGAATGGGGAATCAAACCCGGTTCTCCCAGATAAGAGTCCGCACACTTAACCACTACACCAAACTGGCTCTCTTAACCACTACACCAAACTGGCTCTCCTAAGCTGTGCTAAGTGTGAATCCCAGGTAACGGGAGAAGCATGGCAGGAGAGCTGTTAACGCTTGCTGTGCCCCGGCCTACAAAACCTCTGAAAGCAAATGGGACAGCCATGTCTGCACAGTGCAAAAGCCCTTCACGTGAGACGTGCTGTTCCAGATCAGAGGCCGGGATCAAACCTACTGGGTTGTACGGACGGGCCTCCGCCTGTGTCTAGACGCTCTGACGTCTGAAAAGGAAAACATCGATTTAAGAATGCAGCTGGAATGAACAACACCACCTTTGTAAGACTGTGCACCTTCGTTTTATGGCTCAGAATAGGTTTTTGAAGAATGGGATTTGTTATTTAAAAAACACACTGGAATTTCATAACTGAAAGGTGACCTACATAGCAAGCGGCTTCAGTTTGCTCCAGTTGAGGCAATCTTTAAAAATCAGAGACTCTCTTCCATTTCTCCGGCAAGCCTCTTTAGTCCCATCTCCCTAAGTGTCCGACTCCAGCGCTGCTGGGAAATACTATTTGCGGAGCAGCTCCAGAAAGTGAACAGCCGCCATTTGACTTTTTCTTTTTAAAAAAAAATCAGCACAGAGCATGCATGATATCAGAACCGTTCTCTTAATTGTGCCATCATCATTCATTCTTCCACAGAGAACTGGAAATTTCTTTCATCGAGGACCCAACTACTATTCCGCCACACGCGGCGTCTCTCCTTGCCTGGAAAAGCGTTCTCGCAAGCAGGAAAGCGGCAACGTCCAGGTTTGTGTGCGCTTAGCTCTTCCTCTGGCTGCGTTTCTGTGCTCCAAACACGGTCCGTAACATTTTTTTTAAAAGACAAGAGGGCTGTCGCGGCTGTAAAGAAAGCGTTCCCGGCGAGGGAATTCGCATGTTCCAGCAGACTCCACAAAACAAGGGCCAGGTATTCCCTTTGCGAGACGAGCTCCGGCAGTTAATTCCCTATCGACCCTCTATGTGGGGAATCAGCAAGCTGGGATGCGTTTTGCAGAAGCGACTGCTCCTGGCTGGCCACGCAGCGAGCTTTTAGAAGAAAGCAAGCAAAGGTGTTTGGAATCCAGCCGGGCCTGACTCCCAGAGAGACCGTCCCCAATTAAGGGAAGCAAAAATCAACCTGGCCAAGGAGAACCCATTTTCCACGCCCGGCTTCCTTTCCTTCTGCAAGTACGTTGCCTTCAGGGAATCACCGCCTCTGTCAATCAAGGCTTGTGCAGTCAGCGATGTGATCCTTTTTTTTTTGCATCGAAGGATGTCACAAAGTCCGGGGCCTTGCATGTCCCCAGTCCTTGGTGGCAAAAGCGGTTCACGTCTGACCCCTCACGACATTCAAGAGCTTAAATGGACAGCTGTGCACTTAACTCTCTGTGTCGCGGTCCAGAGTCATCCCGTGAGAAGTCCGTGCGCCAGCAGTGAAACTGGGAGGACTGGAACACAAGACACGCACGCACACCAACCCTTTGCAGCCTCAACACCTGAGTGCAAGAAAAAGGGAGGGTCCATAATAAATAGCTTAGCTGCACCTATAAAATGATAAAAAATAAGTTAATAATTTTAAACCTTCATACGGTTTGAATAAATATGTCCTTAAGAGTTTTAAGTTTCGTACATCTGCACCAACCCTTGCACACACGCTTAAAGTGCCTGCCCCCCCCCCAAAAAAACTTGAGTTAGCTCCCGCTATCAAAAACGATTTTTCCCCCCATCGCTGTGCAAGAGCTTTTTGTGCCTACAGAAATTAAATATTGCTTTGCTTAGCCCTTTTTGTAATGCGATCCGCTTCCTACCCTAAGAGAGGGGGCAGGGTAGGGATTTCACTCATTTTATTGCTCGTAGACCTGAGAAAAAAAAGGGAAATTCGCAGGGGGTGGGGGGGGAATCAGTGCTGCTCCTTGAAGAAAGAAGCGGTTTCAGGGCACTGTAGGAAAACTCGTGCGTGCATCATTTGGGTCTTTTCTCAGGGATACCGAAGTAAGTTAGCTAGCAATATATCCAGGCATCTAAACTCCCGAGATATGTTTCCCACTTAGGGGAATCTGGAAATGGGTCTTTCTTCCCCTCCCGCCCGCCCGCATCCATTTATATATGTATTAGCAGAATCGATCTTATCCCTGCTGCTGAGACAGCTTTTGTGCCTTGTTAAAAAAACCCAAGTGGTGTGGCTGATGCCCCCCCTCCAAAACTACATTAGGATTGTTGTTGTTATTCTTTTTTTTTTTTGCTACACGTGAAGACAGATCTACAGGTCCTAACAGGTAAGGCGACATCAGATAGCTCTGCGGTTACAAAAGAGTTATGCTGACTGGAAAGAGCCCTTTAACCATAGGAATTATGTACAATTCATGCAAAAAAAAAAAAAAAGAAGAAAGGGATATGCATTCTAATGCACAGCTGTGTTTGCACAACAGTCCAGGAACGCCAGCCTTTGCAAATTTAGAAGCTCGCAAGTTCGTTCCTTGGAAAAAAAGAAAAAAGAAGGATTTTCAAGCAGGTTCCCCAGAAAAAGAGCTCCGCATCCAAGTTGCCGTTCTTTGCTGCCTCCCGAAAGCTGTTTGCTCAGTGCTGCCGTTCTAGCCGCTTGGCTCTTTGGTTCGGTCCACGGGGCAGACCTGAGGAAGACCATCTGGGCCCAGGAGGCGACTGACTTCTCGGCGCTCAGCGCCCGTCTAGAGGATGTTATCTGGAAATGAGTGAGCTGCTCTGTGATTGGTTGGAAGAGGTCGTCACACCGCTAAGCTGGGAAAAGCCGCTGTTGCAGGATTCCAGGCTCGACATGGATCCCCTGAGAGGGAGGAAGAAAACGACATTGGATTTATACTCCACCCTGAATCTCAAAAGACTCAGAGTGGCTCACAATCTCCTTTACCTTCCTCCCCCACAACAGACACCCTGTGAGATGGGTGGGGCTGAGAGGACTCTCACAGCAGCTGCTCTTTCAAGGACAACCTCTGCCAGAGCTATGGTTGACCCAAGGCCATGCTAGCAGGTGCAGGTGGAGGAGTGGGGAATCAAACCCAGTTCTCCCAGATAAGAGTCTGCACACTTCACCACTACACCAAACTGGCTCTCTTCAGGGAGGGAAGGAAGCAGGACTAATTGTCACACGGCACCCTTAATGATACCCAAGTGCGTAAAAAGGACGCAGTTGGCTTGTTTTGTGTGTGAATGCTGTCGCCTGCTTCTTCCCCTTCAGCTGCAGGACGTGCCCAGCATCTGAAGGGATCCTCGGAGAATTGAGCTGACACCTGGGAAACCTCTGATTTCCCTCAGTGAGGGCTGATGGAGCTCTTCAGGCTGTCCTGCCCGCAAGTGGGGATCCAGCAAAAAGCCCCCTGATTCTATGAGACTCAGATGAAGTTGGTCAGAGTACTTTAAAACTAAAATTTGGGGGGGGGGGGTAATTCCAGGGCCCCCCTTAAGACTAACAACATCCATTCAACGCCATGCTGGGAATTATTAGGAAGGGAATTGAAAACAAATCAGCCAGTATCATAATGCCCCTGTATAAATCAATGGTGCGGTCTCATTTGGAGTACTGTGTGCAGTTCTGGTCGCCGCACCTCAAAAAGGATATTATAGCATTAGAGAAGGTGCAGAGAAGGGCAACTAGAATGATTAAAGGGCTGGAGCACTTTCCCTATGAAGAAAGGTTGAAACGCTTGGGACTCTTTAGCTTGGAGAAACGTCGACTGCGGGGTGACATGATAGAGGTTTACAAGATAATGCATGGAATGGAGAAAGTAGAGAAAGAAGTACTTTTCTCCCTTTCTCACAATACAAGAACTCGTGGGCATTCGATGAAAATGCTGAGCAGACAGGTTAAAACGGATAAAAGGAAGTACTTCTTCACCCAAAGGGTGATTAACATGTGGAATTCACTGCCACAGGAGGTGGTGGCGGCCACAAGTATAGCCACCTTCAAGAGGGGTTTAGATAAAAATATGGTGCACAGGTCCATCAGTGGCTATTAGCCACAGTGTATGTGTGTATATAACATTTTTTGCCACTGTGTGACACAGAGGGTTGGACTTGATGGGCCGTTGGCCTGATCCAACATGGCTTCTCTTATGTTCTTATTCCAAAAGGAACTTGTGTCACTCACGGCTCACTTCCTCAGATATGCAGAGGGAAAGCGAACTGGGAATTCTGTTTAAAGGGTGGGTTAGAAGGAAAGGGGATGGAGGACGAGACAGAGAGGTGGGCGTGAAGTCCGTCCAGAGTCGTTGAAGCGTATTTTGCTATAATGGACCAAAAGGGCCACCCCTTTGCAAGCTTAACAAGAGGGAGTTTTTGAAATCTCTCATTCTCACACACACAAAAACACGACTGTCTTCTGCTGCAAGACCCCACAGGTGAAACATGGGATTCATGATCTGTTTCTCTGCCGGGGGAGGGGAGGGACAGCCGGGCAGAGGGCTGGGACCCTTAGGCCCATTCAGATTCCCCTTCTGAAATCCCTTCTCCCAAGCCACTTACCCCTAGATAAGCCTAGAGAGCCAGCTTGGTGTAGCGGTTAAGTGGGCAGACTTTTATCTGAGAGAACCGGGTTTGATTCCCCACTCCTCCACTTGCAGCTGCCAGAACGGCCTTGGGTCAGCAATAGCCCTCGCAGAGCTGTCCTTGAAAGGGCAGTTTTTGTCAGCGCTCTCTCAGCCCCACCTACCTCACAGGGTGCTTGTGGTGGGGGAGGAAGGGGAAAAAAGATGGTGAGCCACTCTGAGATTCAGAATGGAGGGCGGGATATAAATCCACTACCACCATCCTATTCTAGATGAAGAAGAATGCTCGTGAAGCTGTGGTGCGGGGAAAGCACACCTGGTGACGATGATCCGAGCGGGACCCAGCAGATCCCAGCTTCAGCCCCCCAACTGGCCATGAAGTTATGGGGGAGAGAGCCTGGGCCAGCCGCTTTCTCGCCCTCTCCTCCCTCATTCAGTTCTTGACAGGACAAAATGGAGGAGGAGAGCCGTACGTGGCACCCGGAGCCCCCTTGCGAGAAAGGTGGGATTCTGAAAAAGTGTTTGTGCATAAGCAGCTGCAAGGAAAGAGAAAGGTGGCAGAAGGAGAGAAACTGAGAGCACTCCCTCTGCTCTCGTCTGTCCCCAGCCATGCCTCCCTCCGCCACCCCATTCTGCCCCTCAAAGGTGTGCCTGCTGTCAGAATTAAAGGCAAAGCCATAAGAACATAAGAGAAGCCCATCCATAAGAGAAGCCCTCCAGCCCAACTCTCTGTGTCACACGGGGGCCAAAAAAAACCCCAGGTGCCATCAGGAGGTCCACCAGTGGGGCCAGGACACTAGAAGCCCTCCCACTGTGCCCCCCTCAAGCACCAAGAATACAGAGCATCACTTGCCCCAGACAGAGAGTTCCATCTATACCTTGTGGCTAATAGCCACTGATGGACCTCTGCTCCAGATGTTGACCCGATCCCCTCTTGAAGCTGGCTATACTTGCAGCCGCCACCACCTCCTGTGGCAGTGAATTCCACGTGTTAATCACCCTTTGGGTGAAGAAGGACTTCCTTTTCTCTGTTCTAACCTGACTAAAGTCCTAAGGGTCTGTTCTGCCATGCTCTGTGGAAAAGGGAATCTGGCAGTGCAGACACCCACCCCCCGTTAGAGGATCAGATAGAGCGACTGTTTTGTCCTCTCCGCAGCTATGCTCCTAGGATTACCTCTAACGGGATTTGGGGCTAACGCCGATTCACCTGGGAAGACCTCCGATGTCTTGGGCCAGAGGACACATGTCAGTGACAGAGCTGAAGAGACTGACGGCAGCAGCTCAGACCTTCAGAAGTCTAGAGCATCGCCGGCTCGGGAGGCTGAGCTCACGAGGCCGTTCCCCAAGCGGGAAACCAAACAATACTGCATTGTCCCGGGATTGATTCTGAGGCACGTCCACACGATTGGCACGCCACCGTGCTGGATTTAGGCCAGAGAGGCTTTAGTGGAAAAAGCAGGTCAGCTGCTGGAACAGCCACGTTCTGTTTGATAAGGGACTACACACAGCAAACCTAGGCACTACATCCTGCCCACGGAGGTTCCCACCCTCCAGGCCTTCTCTGCAAGCTACAGGAAACTATCCAAAAGGGCTTTTCTGAGCAAGTAAAAAAGCTGGACTGTGCAAAACGCTTCGCAAACTCACTTGGGTAAATGGTTAGGGACTGTACTCGAGCCTGGTGCGTACAGTGCACTGTGGGTAGGATCCTGCCCTGGTAAGTCCAGGCTAGCCAGATTGTGCCAGATCTTGGAAGCTAAGTGGGGGTCAGCTCTGAACAGGAGACCTCCAAGGAGTGCCAGGGTCGCTACCCATGTTCCCTGTATGCTGCAGAGCCTTGTAAGCGAAAATTCTACTTGGTGAGCTACTGGCCTTCAAGTTGTGAGCTCCAGCATAAAGCAGTGTGCTGTGGGGTCGTCCTTCCTGAGAGAAGACAAAAATGTGCGAGCTGGAGGCTAAAAATCTGTGAGCTAGCTCACACGAACTCAGCTTAGAGGGAACACTGGTCGCTACACAGAGGCAGAAAATGGCAAACCACCTCTGAAGGTCTTTTGCCTTGAAAACCCTGTGGCAGGGGTGTCAAACTCATTTGTTATGAGGGCCAGATCTAACATAAATGAGACCTTGTCAGGCCAGACCGGGCCATGTGTGCCCCTAGTTAAGATGAGGTAGCAGAGATATACATTTCATAAAGAACACAGACAAACACAAATATATATATATATATATTGCTTAAAACATTAGCACTCATTGGTTTTAAAGATGCTTTTTTTGTATCTCTCCCATGGGATCCAGGGAACTGGGCAAAGGAAGCTCTGGCTCTTTCCTTCCTTCCCCAGGGGACCAGGAGGGGGAGGAGTCTCAGCCAACAGAAGGGAGAGGGGCTTAGCTCAGTAGCTCTGCTGTGCGATTGAGAGAGCCTGGCAAAGCAGGCTCTCCCTTCCCCCCCTTCCTCCCCAAGGGAGGAGCCTCAGCCAATGGAGAAAATAGAGGTTTTGCTCTGCAGCTCCTGTGCAATTGAGCAAGCCTGGCAAAGCAAGCTGTGATGCAGAAGGAAGCAAGACAGAGGGAGAAGGAAGCAGATGACAGCCGGTTGCTCGGGGGCCTGATTCAGCCCCCAAACCACATGTTTGACACCCCTGCCCTACCATGAGTCAGCTGTAACTTGACGGCATGCAAAAAAACCCAAGTAGGATCCTATTACATCATTTCTGTACAGCCAACTATGTAAAGAGTTGCGGTGCACTTCTGTTCCTTTCTGGTGGTTCGAGGCTTCTACAGTCCTAATGCGTTGGCTACTGAACATTCTATGTTGTTGACTGGACTGCCTCGCTCTGTGTGATCCGCCCAGACTCCGTGTGAGAGAGGCAGCCTGTAAATAGCCTAAACAGACCTGGTGAGTGAGGCAACAGCTTCTCCCCTTCCTACCTGAACTCTTTGGAGGCAAGCACCTCGTAGTAATACATGATCTTGCACTTGTGGTTGGAGACTTGGAGGGAGGCTAAGACGTCGTCCACCCGAGAAAGGCTGCTCCCGGCGCAGGCCACGGGGCTGTGCATTTTCCATTGGAGGATGTAAAAGCCAGGCCAGCGAGTCACGTGGGAACCCTGGAAAAGCGATGGAGCCAGAGAAACGAGAGTCACGGAAATGTTAACAGTAGGCTGTGTCCTAAGAGCTAGTTTGGTGTAGTGGTTAAGTGTGCAAACTCTTCTGGGAAAACCGGGTTTGATTCCTCTCTCCTCCACTTGCAGCTACTGGCACAGCCTTGGGTCAGCCATAGCTCTGGCAGAATTGTCCTTGAAAGGGCAGCTTCTGAGAGAGCTCTCTCAACCCCACCCACCTCACAGGGTGTCTGTCGTGGGGGAGGAAGATAAAGGAGATTGTGAACCGCTCTGAGATGCTGAGATTCGGAGTGGAGGGCGGGATATGAATCCAATATCGTCATAGTTTCAAAAGCTATCTATGTTACTTGGGATCCAACAGTAAAAAAAGGGGAGGGGGGATTTTTTACAAAACCAAGTGACCTGAAATTGATGCACATTTCAGACAGGAGGCTGGGAAAACCCCAGCTCATGGGGCCTATTCCATACTTAGGAAATGTTCTGCCTTTTGCAGGCCACCTCAGTCTCTGGGCTGTCACTGGGTTCCCAGTTGTGTGCTCCAGGGAAGCAAAGCCAGGGCTCCTCAGTGCCAACACAGCAACGCCGGTCAGCCTCTGCCAAAGACAGCTGGGGCACGGCAACCCATCTTCCCCCCTCAGCCTGCAGCTGCAAAGGAGTGTCGAGGGTGTCTTTTAAGTGGTGACTCTCAGCTGACGAGGGGCCAAGGGAAGATCTGGCAAACATTCCCATGAACTGCATGAGGAGGTGTTCCACAGTCGCTCAGTCACACATTGCAGAATTAAACGCCTTCTGTGTTGCAGAGCAGGACTTTTCAAAGTGGGTTTTTTGCTTTTTCGCATTGTCTGGCAAGGGATACGTTTAACAGTCGGGTTAAAACAGATAAAAGGAAGTCCTTCTTCACCCAAAGGGTGATTAACATGTGGAATTCACTGCCACAGGAGGTGGTGGCAGCTGCAAGCATAGCCAGCTTCAAGAGGGGGTTAGATAAAAATATGGAGCAGAGATCCATCAGTGGCTATTAGCCACAGTGTGTATATATATATATGTATATACATATATAATTTTTTGGGGCCACTGTGTGACACAGAGTGTCGAACTGGATGGGCCATTGGCCTGATCCAACATGGCTTCTTTTATGTTCTTAACAGGGAAAGCTGGGATGCTGCCAACGACAGAGCATGCTGGCCTTTAGCATGACAAGCCTGGACTCCAACCCACAAACAGCCATTCCCTCAATGAGGGCCTTTTAGCTAGTCTCAGTTTCCTGCAACTAAAACTGCAAACAGCAACTACCAGGGAGTACGAAGACGAATGCCGCAAAAGGGGCAAATTCTTTTGCATGCTAAGAGGTGGTGGCGGCCACAAGTATAGCCACCTTCAAGAGGGGTTTAGATAAAAATATGGAGCACAGGTCCATCAGTGGCTATTAGCCACAGTGTATGTGTATATATAAAATTTTTTGCCACTGTGTGACACAGAGTGTTGGACTGGAGGGGCCACTGGCCTGATCCAACAGGGCTTCTCTTATGTTCTTATGTGACACAGAGTGTTGGACTGGAGGGGCCATTGGCCTGATCCAACATGGCTTCTCTTATGTTCTTATGTGACACAGAGTGTTGGACTGGAGGGGCCATTGGCCTGATCCAACAGGGCTTCTCTTATGTTCTTATGTGACACAGAGTGTTGGACTGGAGGGGCCATTGGCCTGATCCAACAGGGTTTCTCTTATGTTCTTATGTGACTCAGAGTGTTGGACTGGAGGGCCATTGGCCTGATCCAACAGGGCTTCTCTTATGTTCTTATGTGACACAGAGTGTTGGACTGGAGGGGCCATTGGCCTGATCCAACAGGGCTTCTCTTATGTTCTTATGTGACTCAGAGTGTTGGACTGGAGGGCCATTGGCCTGATCCAACATGGCTTCTCTTATGTTCTTATGTGACTCAGAGTGTTGGACTGGAGGGGCCATTGGCCTGATCCAACAGGGCTTCTCTTATGTTCTTATGTGACTCAGAGTGTTGGACTGGAGGGCCATTGGCCTGATCCAACAGGGCTTCTCTTATGTTCTTATGTGACACAGAGTGTTGGACTGGAGGGCCATTGGCCTGATCCAACAGGGCTTCTCTTATGTTCTTATGTGACTCAGAGTGTTGGACTGGATGGGCCGTTGGCCTGATCCAACAGGGCTTCTCTTATGTTCTTATGTGACACAGAGTGTTGGACTGGAGGGGCCATTGGCCTGATCCAACAGGGCTTCTCTTATGTTCTTATGTGACACAAAGTGTTGGACTGGAGGGGCCATTGGCCTGATCCAACAGGGCTTCTCTTATGTTCTTATGTGACACAGAGTGTTGGACTGGAGGGGCCATTGGCCTGATCCAACAGGGCTTCTCTTATGTTCTTATGTGACTCAGAGTGTTGGACTGGAGGGGCCATTGGCCTGATCCAACAGGGCTTCTCTTATGTTCTTATGTGACACAGAGTGTTGGACTGGAGGGGCCATTGGCCTGATCCAACAGGGCTTCTCTTATGTTCTTATGTGACACAGAGTGTTGGACTGGAGGGGCCACTGGCCTGATCCAACAGGGCTTCTCTTATGTTCTTATGTGACACAGAGTGTTGGACTGGAGGGGCCACTGGCCTGATCCAACAGGGCTTCTCTTATGTTCTTATGTGACACAGAGTGTTGGACTGGAGGGCCATTGGCCTGATCAAACAGGGCTTCTCTTATGTTCTTATGTGACACAGAGTGTTGGACTGGATGGGCCGTTGGCCTGATCCAACAGGGCTTCTCTTATGTTCTTATGTGACACAGAGTGTTGGACTGGAGGGGCCATTGGCCTGATCCAACAGGGCTTCTCTTATGTTCTTATGTGACACAGAGTGTTGGACTGGAGGGGCCATTGGCCTGATCCAACAGGGCTTCTCTTATGTTCTTATGTGACTCAGAGTGTTGGACTGGATGGGCCGTTGGCCTGATCCAACAGGGCTTCTCTTATGTTCTTATGTGACTCAGAGTGTTGGACTGGATGGGCCGTTGGCCTGATCCAACAGGGCTTCTCTTATGTTCTTATGTGACACAGAGTGTTGGACTGGAGGGGCCATTGGCCTGATCCAACAGGGCTTCTCTTATGTTCTTATGTGACACAGAGTGTTGGACTGGAGGGGCCATTGGCCTGATCCAACAGGGTTTCTCTTATGTTCTTATGTGACACAGAGTGTTGGACTGGAGGGGCCATTGGCCTGATCCAACAGGGCTTCTCTTATGTTCTTATGTGACACAGAGTGTTGGACTGGAGGGGCCATTGGCCTGATCCAACAGGGCTTCTCTTATGTTCTTATGTGACACAGAGTGATGGACTGGATGGGCCACTGGCCTGATCCAACATGGCTTCTCTTATGTTCTTATGTGACACAGAGTGTTGGACTGGATGGGCCATTGGCCTGATCCAACATGGCTTCTCTTATGTTCTTATGTGACACAGAGTGATGGACTGGATGGGCCACTGGCCTGATCCAACAGGGCTTCTCTTGTGTTCTTGTGAGGACAATGAAATCAATAATAATCCGCAGAAAGAGAATTTGTAGGGAGGGCACCTCACAGGTAGCACAGTGCAGATCTGTGACTGATCCCATGAAGCTCTGAGCCTGCGAAGGAGCAAAGCAGCACAAGGCCCTCCGAATGGCCTAGGGCAGGGGTGGCCAACGGTAGCTCTCCAGATGGGCATGCTGGCTGGGACTGATGCGAGTTGTAGGCAAAAAACATCTGGAGCTCTACCGTTGGCCACCCCTGGCCTAAACACTTCACAAGGAGGGGGAGGGGAAGCACCACTGACCTGGATGCTCTCGCCCTCCCGGCAAACCAGCGGAGACTCCACGCGGCTGTAGTCCACCCCCAGGACCCAGCTCTTGCCAATCAGCTGGACGTTGTCCCCAGCGGTCAGAGCGTTGGGCACGGCTGCCTCCTTCCAGCTCGTCTCGGGGGCCCGCTTGGAGTGGAAGAGGCTGAACGCCACATCCCCCTTCAGGATATCGAAGTCCCACGTGATCACTGACTCCCCTTCCAAGATCTCGACAACTACCTGGAGCCGGAGGAGAGGGAAAAGCCAACCCCTCCCTGTCAAGGAGACGCTGGCTGGAAGACGTTCCCTAGGCCAGCAGCCTCTGACTCCCGTCAGGTTACGAAGTCCGCCAGTTCCTCCTCAAGGTCTCCTGCTCGCTAACAAAGATTGGTTGGGAGTTTCTCAAGCCAGCTCCCTGCCCTGCTCCTGCCTTGGTTCAGAGTTGAGTCGTAAGCAGCGTTCCCTCTAAGCTGAATTAGTGTGAGCTAGCTCACGGTTCTTTTAGCCTCCAGCTCACGCATTTTTTGTCTTGGCTCCGGAAAAATGGCCCCAGAGAGCACACTATTTTATGCAGTCGCTCCCAACTTTAATGCCAGTAGCTCACAAAGTAGTATTTTTGCTCACAAGACTCCGCAGCTTAAAGGGAGCACTCGTGAGGGTTTATTTCAAGGCAGGGAGCGTTCAAGACGCAGCATCAACCACCTGCTGAGACCAGACTGGGTGGCTTCACAGCAAGGCTGGGGAGCGCTGGAAGGTGGCCTTTGTCAGGTCAGAGGCATGCCAAAATCAGACATGCAGCCAGAAGGCTTTCCCCAGCCCCACTGCTCTGCCTTTCAAGCACCACACCCAAGAGGCACTTGATGCTGCTTGAGAAAAGCCCGTTTCATCTGCTGCTTCGACCTATAGGAACGTACCTATCTGCTGGTACCTGAGCCCTTCTTCCCAACAACCAGAAGGCAGAGCACAGATCGATTAAGGCGATTCTCAAATTAAGCCAAGAATAACCTCAGCTCATGGCACGCTTCTGCCCCAAGAGACTGGCGCTTCTTATTGGAAGTTCCAATTATCCAGGAATGGGAAGAGCAAATTTCTATTTCTCCATTTCAGGGATTCGGCATTCCGTGAACACGAACGGACATCCCATCAGCATTTGAGGAAACCCTTCCTGATCCAAAAAGCAGCTCTCCTTTCTTTTAGTGCAAATCCAAAATCCACCCTAAGCCACTTTTGCCTGGCCTGAAAGAGCTGCGTACTCTGCTGTCAGTGGGATTGCCAGGTCTGGGTTGGGAAATACATGGAGAGCGGGGCGGGGGGGGTGGGTGGGGGTGGAGCCTGGGGAGGGCAGGGTTTGGGGAAGGAAACGATCTCAGCAGGGTCAGTCCCCCCCCTCCCAAGCAGCCATTTTCTCCAGGGGAGCTGCCCTTGGTTGTAACGGTGGGTTATCTCCGAGTGCCACCTGGGGGTCAGGCAACCCTAGGATCAGTCTGCCACTCCTGACAGCCCTTCTGAACTGACCAGCAGACGCAGGCCCCACCCCTTCCTACCTCGTGGGGAGCTCCTTTGAGGATGCTCGCGGAGTGATAGATGGTTTCTGTCCAGAGGCGGATGTGGTCAGAGGTTTCCGGCTCTTCGTCCGTTTGATACAGCGACTTGGGGACAAGTCCGCCCTCAGGCACGTTGCACTGCAGGGGAGGACGGGAGACGGAGATTGAGAGGCCAACCTGCAATGCAGATAAATGCTTCTGGACAGTCACTGGGCAAGGATGAACTTGGCAGGGCAGGACAAAGGGGCTGGTGAGAGGTGCACAAGATGGTTCGTGAGAAAGAGGAGGAGGAGACTGGATTTATACCCCACTCTTCACTTCGGAGTCTCAGAGCATCTTACAATCCCCTTTCCCTTCCTCTCCCTGCAACGGACACCCTGGCGAGGTAGGCGGGGCTGCAAGAGAGAACAGCTCTGCAAGAATTGTGGCTGGCCCAAGGTCACCCAGCAGCAGCATGTGGAGGAGGAGGAGCAGGGAATCAAACCCAGTTCTCCATATTCATATTCAATAACCTTTATTGGCATGATACCCAGTTCTCCAGATTAGGGTCCGCGCTCTTAACCGCTACACCAAAATAATCCCCCCCCACCACCCGCCCGAGAACGTTGTCTGCGGAACCCAGAGGATAGGAGGAGTGAGCAAGGAGAGTAGGAGTGAACTGGCAGGGACACGGGGACCTGGGCACCACAGTCCATGAGTAAACAAACGTTCGCATGCCAAGGTTGCTGGCAGAGCTGGCACGCCCTTCAGCCCCCAAACAAGCCCCTTGTTGTGGAAGCCAGAGATCAGGCCAGTCCAGGCATGCCCCACCCCCCGCTCCCATAAAACCCAGGCAAACTCTTTCAAAGGTTTGTTAACAGTCTGAAAGGAAAAGGGCCTTTTGTCATTTTTTGAAAAAAACCTTCTCTGCACTTGTCACCTTGCAAAGGAAGCAAAATGTCTATAACTGTGTAGCATATCTGCTGCCTGGAGATATTGCAAATAACTACATTTATCCACTGGGCCGATACTCCACTCAGGATGCTGGCAGACCCTTCCTGGCGGAGCCTCTGGGACACCAGAGAGTTAGTCGAGTGTAGTGGTTAAGCGCTGGGAGAAGCGGGTTTGATTCCCCACTCCTCCACTTGCACCTGCTGGAACGTCCTTGGGTCAGCCAGAGCTCTTGCAGGAGTTGTCCTTGAAAGGGCAGCTGCTGTGAGAGCCCTCTCAGCCCCACCCACCTCACAGGGTGTCTGTTGCAGGGGGAGAACATAGAGGAGACTGTGAGCCGCTCTGAGACTCTGATTCAGAAAGAAGGGTGGGGTATAAATCTCCAGTCTTCTTCTTCTTCCTAGCAGGAAAGCACAGTGCTTCTCTGGGCCTTGGAACTTGGTTTATCATCTCACTGCGTTTCTCTTTCACATACAAGAGCTCAAATCGGACTCTAAGCAAGGGCCTGCAGAACCCTGAGGCTCACCCTGGCAGAGCATCTGCTTGGCATGCAGAAGGTCCCGGCTTCAAGGCCCAGCGACTCCATTTAAACGGATCTGGCAGTAGGTGATGGGGAAAGCCTGAGATCCTGGAAAGCTGCTGCCAGCCAGAGTAGACAATACTGACCGTGGTGGTCCGGTTTGGTAGGTCAGGCAGTTTTCGCATGCGCTCACAAGCACACTGTGCATGCAAAGAGTTAAAGTTTTCTCAGGCTTCTTTCCAAAAATCACAGGCAGGATTTGCACTTTCACAGTCAACCCACCACCAGCAAACCCCCCGCGGATTAGCAAAGCTTTAAGTACGATGACTAACCATTTAATAAGGACGTAATAATTCCAAAAGAGATTTCTAAAAAGCGTTTGCCTTAAAGCTGCCGGCTTCAGACCAAAACTCACCACACATTCTCCTCCGAGGAAGTCGGGGATCACGTCTTTGTCTAGATAGTCCACCAGCCCCCCGGGGCCCTGATAATTGTTGCCGCTGTAAATGAGGAACTTCTGCCTGGTGTTCTCATTGATGAAGGGACTCACCTGGAATCGACACCAAAAGCCACTCTCAGTTAGGCTCGGGGCACATAATAATAATAATAATTTTTAATTTATATCCCGCCCTCCCCGCCGAAGCAGGCTCAGGGCGGCTCACACAATATAACATAAATACAGCATTACAGTAGCAATAACAAAATACCCCGATTTATGTTATTACATTAGTTAAGCATTAAAACGTCAGTAAAACAGTTTAAAACACAGATCAATTTGGTGCTACAAATACCACACAGCTTGCATAGCGATGATGTAATACTTCCACATTTAAAAAGCCAGCTGGAAGAGGATGGTCTTACAGGCCCGGCGGAACTGTAAGACTGTCCTCTTCCAGCTGGCTTTTTAATGTGGAGGTATTATATAGCAGCAAACGAAGGAAAACGACAGAAGTCTTATTACAAACGGAACTAAAATCAGCCAGGTAGCCACTGCTATGGGAACCCTGATCCCTCACAACCTACACAAGTCACAGTGTTAGCAAAAGATGCTTAGGCTTGGACTCTGACGAGTCTCCAAGAGGAGAAAATTCTGAGAAGCGGGGGCAGACACCCCACTGTCAGTTGTGTGTATTGTGACGACTGAGTCTTCTGTTGTATTATTTCCTAAGGCTCTCGGGCTAATGGACTGAATCAACGGAAAACAGCACAGTCCTCCTGATTCCTGATCTCAGGAAACTAGTCTCGAGATGATCAGAGAAATCACAACATGCCACAGCACGAGAGGTGCACAATAGAGGCTGGTCCCACACCGTTTAGAATTTCACCATTAAAAGGGAAATGGGAGAAAAAGAAAAGATAACCTAAAAAGAATCACCGGCGCATTCCTTAAGCTTTGAACAAGACGACCCTCTCGACCAAGATGATAACCTGTTATCTATGAATAGCAATTCCCACTGGGCAGTTGCTTCGATTATCGTTTACGAGCAATGCATCTTTGCTGTCGAAACTGCAAATGCTGCATGAAAGAATCTTGAGTAGCAGCTATCAGGGAGAGGACCTGGAGGCAGAAAAGCAGCCAGGCCACTGAGCGTTTCCTGTCTGTCGAAACGGCCCTCCCGTTTTGCAGCTTGGACTGCCGGCGCTCAATGAACAAGCCAAGACTGCCTCACAAGTGAGGGTTAGGCGGGATCCTTCCCACAGTCTGCTTCGGGTGCTGAGTTAGTTCTCCCTGCCCGAGACCCACTTCAGTGTCTCTCACCAGGGTCCACAGAACGGGGAACACTCTGGGGGCGCGCACGATCAGGAGCCTCCCGAGAGTCTCTGGGTAGTTGTCCTCGACCACTTCGATGATCCTCAGGAGGGCTTTGACTCCCGGCCGCCAGAGGTGACGCATGTTCAACCCTTCGAGGTCAACGAGGCAGGTCCAGGACCTGAAAGAGAAGAAGTCGGTCAAGACCATTCAGTTGTGGGGGGCGGGGGGGGGGGGGAGAGGGAGTCTTCTGTATCTCATGAAGGCTTTCCATACTAACGTGATGGGGCGGCCGAAGAGGTTGGTGTTCTCCTCGCACCGTTTCTGTCCCTCCTCGTTAATGGACAGCACCTAGAAAGGAACAAGGGGCAGGCAGCGGTTGTTATGACAGGGCCTCGTGTCTTCATGGAGTTCCGGACCTTGCAAATAATCACAGCATCTTAATTAGGGGGGAAGGCAGACATATCCCGCCCCCTTCCTCCTGCTGCTGCAGAAAAAGAAGAGACTGAATTTATATCTGGCGAGGGAATGACTCAGTGGTAGAGCATCTGCTTGATAAGCAGGTTCAATCCCTGGCATCTCCAACTATAAAAGGGTCCAGGCAAATAGGCATGAAAAACCTCAGCTTGAGACCCTGGAGAGCCGCTGCCAGTTTGAGTAGACAAGACTGATTTTGATGGACCCAGGGTCTGATTCAGTACAAGGCAGCTTCATGTTCATGTACATACCCCCCCTTCACTTGGAGTCTCAGAGCAGCTTACAGTCTTCTTTCCCTTCCACTCCCCACAACAGACACGCTGTGAGGTAAGTGGGGGCTGAGAGAGCTCTGAGAGAACTGCTCTGCAGAGAACTGGGACTGATCCAAGATCACCCAGCCGGCTGCATGTCGAGGAGTGGGGAATCAAACCCGGTTCTCCCAGATTAGGGTTCGTTGCTCCAAACCGCTGCACCAAACCTGGCTCTTCCTGTGGCAGAGGGACTGGGCTGACTCCCGGTTAGATTCCAGTCCCTCCTCTCAGGCTTTGGCTTTTTTCAGAAATCATTTTTCCCCTCCAGGCAAGGTACTCGGTACTTTCACACGGTTAGCAGAAACAGAAATTTGCACCGGAAATGGTGTGAGATTTGTGCTTGACTTCTTCTTTTTACCCCTTCGGCTTAAGAGCTCCCTGAAAGCCACCAGCATGGTCCCAAAGAGCCACCCACTCAGCCATGAAGATACCGATTCAGGGACACTTTCTGTAGTTGCTCTACAGAAACTGTCGAAATTATACAGGAGTGGGGTTTTGTTTTTTACACTCATATCTTACATGACGAAGGAGTGACTCCTCCCCCAGGGCTTTGACGAGCCCTTTCGTGTCCATCTGACCAAGGCGAAGGATGTAGAGGGGCCTCCCGTCTTTAAAAAGGAAAAGAAAAATGAACCAAGCAGCTGTAGTATACAGGTTATTTTTGTCCTGCAAAGGGAAGAGTCTACTATAAACAAGCAAACCAACAAGGAGTTTCAAGGGCAGCCATACTGACCTACACTGGAAGAGCCATATTCAAGTCCAGTTGCACCTCAGTGACCAACAAGATTTTGTTTGGGGAGGGGGGAGGGGTGGGGCTATAATCTTTCAAGAGTCAAAGCTTTAACTCTCAGCCCTGACCTGGATAGCCCAAGGCCAGCCTGATCTCATCAGATCTCAGAAGCTAAGCAGGGTCGGCTCTGGCAGGAACTTGGATGAGAGACCTCCTTGGAATACCGGAGCTGGGAAGGCAGGGCAGGCTTTATTCAGCCACCTCTCTGGATACCCTCCAGGCCCCCAGTAGCGGCCAGTCACGTGAGGTCACTATGACTTCCAGGTACAGACACATGTACTCACATGCATGTGCGGGCACACACATACAAAATACAAAAAAAATTAATTCTCAAAAGTTCATATTCCAAAAACCTTCTTGGTGCTACTAGACCCGAATCTAGGGAAATGTAAGGAACGAGAAAGCAGTGCCAGTCTGACTTATCTGCCCGGCTATGGCAATCACAAAGCTCCGGAGAATTTCCGGACCTCTGACTACCCCTCCCGTGCTTGAGGAGAAACAGAGCAATTAACAGACTACGTTCACTGCCTTGCGATGGTGGACTCTCACTAGCGTTCTCCGTTTCTGACATGCCTATTCCCTGTGCAGTTTTCCCACACAACTGATGCTATCCAGACCAAACTTGCTATTCTTTCAATTTGTTAATTTCACTATTTTGCCAATGGATTCTAACTTGGTACTATTTTGCATGCTTAACCGCTGCCCACAAGCTATATATATATATAGCACTGCTAACTGTATCCCATTTCATTGTCTGATGAAGTGTGCTTCTAGCACACGAAAGCTTACACGCTCAATAAAACTTCCTTGGTCTGAAAGGTGCCACAGGACTCCAGCCTTGTTCTTTTGCTTCAGACCAAAACGGCTTCTGCCCACCTGGATCTACCCCTCCCATTGTAAGCCTAGGGTGTCCTTTCTCAAGTGCCTTTCTCAAGTTTCCCAGAATTCAAGAAAGGACGTGTAGCTTCATAATCAGATCTCTGAGGTGTCCTTTGGCAACGGCGTGACAAACGGCTGGCGGGGAAAGCCGCTTAGCCACACGTCACAGTAGCCACGGCAGCCCTACGGCAAGCTCCCCCCACCTCTGTCCTGGTAGTGCCAGCCTCCGGTGTAGTACTCCTCCAGGAGAGAGGGCGGCCTCCACGTCTGCAAGATGTAGTCCACCTGGTATTGCTTGCGCCAGGTCAGCGACTGGCAGAGCATCTCGCGAGCCTTGTCGATGTTGAAGTCCCGAGCCCTGAGAAAGCGGAGGATGTGTTCGTCTTTGGGAATCTGAGACGGAGGGAGAGACAAAGGCAGCAAAACCTGTTTATGACCGTCAGACGTATTAACCTCACGAACGCGACCGAGGCTTGTTAGAAAAATGGCGCAAAGTGCACGATAACATCCCTAGGCCCGGCGGCGGCCTAAAATGCAAATAGCAAAGAGAAAAGGTGAGGTGTGCTACCTTAAATACATAGTCATTGATGGGGCGGTGAGAGAAGTTACATGAGCAAGAAGTGAAGGCTGCAGCGTTGTTTAAATCTCCTGAATATTTCATTGCTCTGGAACAGTCTCCCCACAGCTGTTTACCTTGCCTTTGTGCATTTCTTGGAGCCACTGGCGGAGGCGGATGAGGCAGCTCTCTTGCATGGGAGTCAACTGCCCGAGGTATCTCTCAATGTAATCGGCATCCAGTTTGTCAGCTGAAGGGGGGAGAAACACCAGAGGGAAGCCAGTCAACCAGACTGTCAACACATTCCCGTTACTTACTATTGGTTCCAGTAGTGAATCTGCAAAATAGCTGCAGCCTTATTTTTTGTTTTCGTTTTTTAAAACCCAGTGTTGGTAGGTTTTTTCCCCATTCCTAGAACGGCCAACGGTTACTTTGTGAGTTCAGAGTATAGATCAGGGGTGGCCAAATTTGCTTAACATAAGAGCCATGTAAGAAGAAACGCCAGATGTTTGAGAGCCGCAAGACAGGAACATTGGATGTTGGAGGGGAGGGGAGGGGAGGGAGGGGAGGGGAGGGGAGGGGAGGGGAGGGGAGGGGAGGGAGGGAGGGAGGGAGGGAGGGAGGGAGGGAGGGAGGGAGGGAGGGAGGGAGGAAGGAAGGAAGGAAGGAAGGAAGGAAGGAAGGAAGGAAGGAAGGAAGGAAGGAAGGAAGGAAGGAAGGAAGGAAGGAAGGAAGGAAGGAAGGAAGGAAGGAAGGAAGGAAGGAAGGAAGGAAGGAAGGAAGGAAGGAAGGAAGGAAGGAAGGAAGGAAGGAAAATAGATGGGGGAGAGAGAGGTGGAAAGCAAGCAAGCTGCTGGCTGGCTTGGATATGTGTTTTAAAGAGACAAAAGCCTTCTCCAAGCTGACTGACAGGGTGGTGGGGGCTTCGAGAGCCACACAGTATGTGTGAAAGAGCCACATGTGTCTCCCGAGCCGCAGTTTGGCCACCCTCGGTATAGATGTAGTAATGCCTCAAGGGATCAGAGCCAGAGCAGAATGCTGGTCAAGACGCCCCCACCCCTCCCCCAGCCCACACATGAAGCTGTCCTATGCTGAGTCAGACCGCTGATCACTATTGTGTACTCAGACCAGCAGTGCGTCTCCAGGGTCTCAGGCAGGGGTCTTTCCCACCACGGCCTGTCTGATTCCGTCAGATGGAGATGCCGGGGATTGAACTCGGGAACTTCTGCATTCCAAGCAGAGGCTCTGCCACTGAGCCGGGGCCCCTCCCTAAGTAATCACTTCCCACCGCTTCCGTCTCCCGTGCTGGTGGGACAATCAAGCCCTCCATCCCATTCGTTTGTTGAATTCAATATTCTAAAATGCTGTTTCTCTCCCCCTCCCCCTGCTCCTCAATCCATTTATGTGAAAGGGGGAGGGGTTAAGAGAGACCACTGTATGCAACTGTCCTTATCCGCCCTGAGCCCTCAAGACAGCGTACTTATTCAAGTCCAAATAATAAAAAGAAAATGTTTTAAATAAGTCGAAGTGGGATCAGCAAGCCCTCTGTCGGAGGTTGCTGCCTCTCCCCCCCCACCTTAGCACTCACTTTTATCACAGAGCAACCGTTTTACATAATTTTCCGCAACAAAAAAAATATGCCATTCTGTCAAGCACTGCAAAGGCTGGACGTCAACCTTTCGCCAAGAGGACAACTTCTAAATGCGGCCGTGCCGCCGTTGGCCCCCTCTGAAACAAGGCAAAAACATACGGATGCTTCTCCCCCCCCACCCGCCCCTTTGCAAGCCACCCCAAAGAAGCCATTGGTGGAGCAATGCGGTGGAAAGGCTTAAAATAAACCGCCAGGAAGGGCTCTCCCCAGGGCCACTCGGAAAGCAGATGGGCACCTGCAGGCGAGAGCAGCGAGCCGCCCGCCCGCTCACTCGGAAAGGGAATTCTGTACCAGGAGAGCTGTGTCACAGGACAGCAGCTGCGCTGGAGGCCGTTGGGGAACAAAGAGGAAAACAAATGAGAGGGAGGGGAGAGAATGGAGGGAACAAGGTTTCCCGGGCTGGCAAGAAGCAGCGAGAAGACATTTTTTTGTTCCCCAAACACAAGTCGACGGTGCACTAGAACGGGGAGAGAATGCTTCAGGCTGTGCAGCTGCCAGCCAGCAGGAGCGCCGCAGATAGAATCAGGCTCCCCCCGCTGCCCGCATGATCTGCAAGCCACAGGCCAAAAAAGCAAAGGCAGGCCGGTGAGCTCCGCCATCTGTTCCAGGTTTGAACAGACAAGCACTGAACGTGTCTTCGCCAGGCACCCAGGACTGGCCGGCTGCATACCGTCAGGGGTTGATGCTTCGGCAGGAGGGCAGGTGCCGCCGCTCTCTTTCTCGCTTCCGTGCACGTGGGATTCAGGCGGTGCTTTGCGGCTTTCGTGCTGGGATGGGGCCTTGCTGGCTGCCTTCTTGCAGACCACTGGAGGAGTCCACCGGGGGATGAATGTGATACCCTGGGAAATCAGTTCCTTCAGATAATGCTCGATCACTTCTTTACCCTGGAACGGGAGCGTTTATTAAATGCGTAACTTCTATGCTCAGCCTAAGCACATCATACCGAAAAGACGCAAAGCTAGCCAAAAAAAACCACCTGTGGGACAGCGGGCAAACTCCTTTGTGTGGGACTGGGTTTTTTAGTCTTAGCCATGAATTCTTAACAAATCGTATTCTCAGCCCCTCCCTTCTCAGTTCCTACAGGTTAAACAGTATGCTTGAGGAGGTCAGGATGGCTACGTTCCAGGGTACTGACATTCCAAAAAAAGCGCAGAACAGAAATATCTGGAGGACATATTACCACATGTGGGAAAGGGTACTGCGTTATATGGTACCCACATTCAGAAATGCTTGCACTATGCTGGCCTAAGTCTGATGTAGTGGTTAAGTGCACGGACTCTAAACCGGGAGAACTGGGTTTGATTCCCACTTCTCCACATGCAGGCAGCTGGGTGACCTTGGTCTGCCACAGTTCTGAGAGCGCTTTCTCAGCTCCGCCTACATCAGAGGGTGTCTGTTGTGGGGAGAGGAAGGGAAAGGAGATTGGAAGCCACTCTGAGACTCCGAGTGACAGATGGGGTATAAATCCAATCTCTTCTTCTAAGAAGTTTTCCTGTTCCAACTATCGTTTAATTTCCCACTCCTGCCTCTACGGCATTGTTCTCGCTGGATGATCTATTCAGAGGTGTCGAACACATCTGTAACAAGGGCCTGATCTGACATAAATGCCACTTTGTTGGGCCAGGCTACGCTTGCCGTAAAATGTCATGCCAGGTACCAGAGATACAAACATTATAAAGGACACAGGCAAGCCCAGTTAGCAATTATTTTTTCTTTTTACTCAAAATACGAATACGCTTACAGCAATGACACTCTTTGCAGTATTTCCTTAAGGTATCTCCCTGAAGCCCTCTCACTTCCGCTATCCATTATGCATTAACACTGGGACAGTATACAGGGATATAATGCGCAGCCTCTGTCATCTGGTAATAAAGGTAATGACCGATTGCTTGGGGGCCAGGTAAAAGCCCAGAAGGGCCATAGGTTTAATATCCCTGACCAGGGGTATTTTTTTTGTAGCAGGAACTCCTTTACATATTAGACCACACACCCCTGAAGTAGGCAATCCTCCAAGAGCTTACAGAGCCAGTTTGGTGTAGTGGTTAAGTGTGCAGACTCTTATCTGGGAGAACCGGGTTTGATTCCCCACTCCTCCACTTGCACCTGCTAGCATGGCCTTGGGTCAGCCATAACTCTGGCAGAGGTTGTCCTTGAAAGGGCAGCTGCTGTGAGAGCCCTTTCAGCCCCACCCACCTCACAGGGTTTTCTGTTGTGGCGGAGGAAGGTAAAGGAGATTGTGAGCTGCTCTGAGACTCTTTGGAGTGGAGGGCGGGATATAAATCCAATATCATCATCTTCTTCTTCTAGGCCCTGTACGAAGAGCTCTGTAAGCTCTTGGAGGATTCGTTACATCAGATGTGTGCGGCCTAATATGCAGAGGAGCTCCTGCTAGATAAAGAGCTCTTATGTAAGTAATACAACTGAACTGAGAATAACTCAGAATTCTCTAACAAGGAGAACGTGATAGTGTTTGGAATGAGACTTCCACCTCATTCGATCCCAAACCCAATGATCTTTGCCCAAAATGATTCAGTTACGGCTGTCGTGGAGGCCTTGAAGTCATGCCATCAGGTGGGTTTTTTTTTAAGTTGCTTCACTTCTTCAGTCTAACGTTCTCCCGACAGAAAACACTGCACTACTGCAAAGGTAGAGACCAGTGTTCCCTCTAAGCTGTGGAGTCTTGTAAGCAAAAATTCGACTTTGTGAGCTACTGGAATAAAGTTGTGAGCTACTGGCAATAAAATTGTGAGCTCCTGCACAAATTACTTTGCTCTGGGGTCAGTTTTCCTGAGCTAAGACAAAAACGTGTGAGCTGGAGGCTAAAAAACTGTGAGCTAGCTCCCACTCACTCAGCTTAGAGGGAACGCTGGCAGGGATTAATATTTCTCACCCGCTTGATGTTAGCTGTGTATTGCTTCATTGCAATCTTCTCTACTGTGTTCTCGAAGCCAAAGAACGATTTTATGTCGAGAGATGCAGATTGTTCAAAGCAAGTCCAGTCTTCGTTCTCGGGGTGAACCTAACCTCAGGCAAAGACACAGCGCAGTTAGAAATCTGCAGGCAGGCTGGTCATTCTAGAAGCAACGAGGAAGCAAGTCCTCAAGTTTAAGCCCCTCAAAATATCTGGCCTTCTTAGGAAGACAGCAAACAGGAAGAAAGGACGCATTACTTAAACTAAGGAACAACAAAAATATCTCAGAGGTCCTTGTTTCCATGAGCTTCCTTTGAGACTCCATGAATCTTTTGAAACTGGCAAATGTGGTATCTATTCAGTGTTCCCATAAACTCTCCCTCACATGTGAAGGGGTAAGCTAGCGGGCTACTGAACAACCTAGTCAGTACAGCCAGTTTGGTGTAGTGGTTAAGTGCGTGGACTCATACCTGGAGAACTGGGTTTGATTCCCCACTCCTCTGCTTGCACCTGCTGGAATGGTCTCGAGTCAGCCATACCTCTGGCAGGAGCTGTCCTTGAAAGGGCAACTGCTGTAAAAGCTCTCACAGCCCCACCCACCTCACAGGGTGTCTGTTGTGAAAGGTGGGAGGTAAAGGAGATTGTGACCGCTCAGAGACTCTGAGATTCAGAGCATAGGGCAGGATATAAATCCAATATCTAGTCATACAAATGAGAACGGGCAGAAGACTCTGCATATTGTAAAACAAGGAAAACCGGGGACTAAGGATTGAGCAAAAATGTCTTCCTCTTCTTTCCTATCAGCTGTCACTGAAAATGGGGCATGAGCTCCACCTCCTCTCAGGACTGAAAGAGCAGAAGATTTCACCAGAACATCCCAAGAACGAGAAGCAACGGCTAGGCTGTCTAGGAAATATGTCTTCAAGCAGGCCTAGATGCAATAGTGGAGGGTGGCAACTTGAAATGCAGATCAGCCAGAAAAGTGAAACACTGGGGAGACAATACAATTTCCGGCAGGGGACAGAAGGGGGCTGGGGGGTGCCAAATCCTTTTGTGGCTTTAGGGCAGCAAATAAACTCAACTAGAAGAGAAAAAAAGGTCCTGAAGAGAAAGGATGTGGAGAGGAGGCCAGAAGGTTAAGAGGCAGCCCTCCCCTTGAAATTCCCCATCCCAACTTTACAACGATTCAGTGGCAACCCAGCAAAGACTTTTGCCTTTAGGTCTAGTTCCATCTTCTGTCAGCCCTCAAGACACAGCCAAAATAACAGAACTGTACTTTTACGCAATTGGTGCATGGGTCTAGGAACACACATGGATCTAAAAGTCCTTTGAGTTTTAGATCTCAACAAGCCACCAAAAGCAGCAGTTACTTCCAGCCTTCTCAGCTTTCAAGAAGCTCTTGAGTAGACGCCAACAAAGCAGGTAAGTAACACAATCTGGGCTTTTGTTTATCCAACACAAAAGGGTATTGAGTTGCCTCCAGAGACGGAAAGAAGCTACCTTTAATATCACAAACAAGCCGACGTGATAAACCTTTGCGGAACCGAGGACAGGCTTACACAGCGGATGGAGACCCTTTTTAGAATATCAGCTTTCGGAAGCAGGAATGGCGATCCTTATACATCCCTTTAAATAGCTCAGGGATATCCATTCCTACTTATCTGAAGAAGGGTGCTTTGACTCTTGAAAACTTACACCCCAGAAATCTTGTGGGGCTCTAAGGTGCGACTGAACTCGAATCCAGTTCTCCCATGTGAGACCAACATGACTGTCCACCTGAAATCTTGTCTGAATATGCTACATTCCTGCCTACATTCTAGCATGACTGTATCAGATGTAGCCGCTGCCCTCAATGAGATCAGAAGGCACAGCCAGGAACTGAACGTAGATAGGCTTTTCCTGCTTTTTCTGGCTTCCAATACTCCAATAAGGGGAATTAGTTCCAAGGTGGAGAGAGAGAGACAGACAGAGAGAGAGAGACAGAGAGATTTTAAAGGTAGTACAGAACCAAATGTGGAAAAAAACCTTCCTTCTTTTCCAACCCAGGGCTAAAACAACTCTAATCACAAGTGGAGAAATATTGCCAAAAAAAACCCCATGCATAGCTGTGGCGCCAACCATCAGAACCTCCAGTGGCCTTCAATTACAGCTTACCATACCAGTCAGAAAGCAAGTATATTGGTAGTAAGAAAACAAGGGCCAGTACAAGAGGCTACCATACGTAGCAGTCCATCCCTTACACTGTGAGCAGCAGTCTGACAGACAAAATCCTTACTGAGTAGTTGCATAACTCTAGGACCACGACGCGGTTGGCGAAGGTCTCATTATGGGCTTCGATGAGAAGGGTTCTCTCCTTCCAGTTCACCGTGTTCTTCTGTATGAAAAACACATACTCTACTCCAGCAATCTGAAAGACAGCAATAAGAACGGGGCGTCAAGGAGACAGGCAAGCAACCGGCACAGCTTCCTTTCGCTCTCAAGAATCCAAACAAGTGAGCAAATCTCAGGCCCCACCTTCTTCAGCAGCCGAGGCGCGTCCACGTTTAATTTACAGCTCCGTTCGATGATATGAATGGCTCCGTCCTCAGTCTTGGATTCGCGGAGGACCTCACTGCCCAGGAAAACCGGGATCTCTGGGCAAGTGGGGAAGCGCTTTTCATAAGCCTGAGGAACAGACGAGGTACACAGTCAGTGCTTTAAGGGACCACGCTCTCACTTCATCAGCCATTTCTATGGTTAGCAAATACATTACGCAGGGGTGTCAAACTCATTTGTTATGAGGGCCGGATCTGACATAAATGAGACCTGCTTGGGCCGAGCCATGTTGGGCCGGGCCATGTGCGTACCCATTTAAGATTAGGTAGCAGAGATTAGGTAGCTGCCCTGAGCCTGCCTTGGTGAGGAGGGCGGGGTATAAATAAAAAAATATTATTATTATTATTATTATATAAACTTTATAAAGGACACAGACAAACACAATGGTTTTTTTTTAAAAAATTAAAATAAAACATGCTTGAAATTTTATTACTCATTGGTCTTAAAGGTCCTTTCTTTGTATTTCTCCCATGGGGTCCAGGGAACTGGGCAAAGGAAGCTCTGGCTCTTTCCTTCCTTCTCTGAGGACCAGAAGGGGGAGGAGCCTTAGCCAATAGAAGCAAGAGAGGCTTGGCTCAGTAGCTCTGTTGTGCAATTGAGAGAGCCTGGCAAAGCAAGCTATTCTTTCCCCCTTCCTCCCCAAGGGAGGAGCCTCAGCCAATGGAGAAAATAGAGGCTTTGCTCTGTAGCTCCTGTGCGATTGAGCAAGCCTTGCAAAGCAAGCTGTGATGCAGAAGGAAGCAAGAGAGAGGGAGAAGGAAGCAGATGACAGACAGTTGTCCAAGAGCCTGATAGGAGCCCTCCGAGGGTCTGACACCCCTGGGTTACTGTATTCTCTTGGTTAAGGCTACAATTCTCAGCACATGTAAGGAGGGCTTACTTTGAGCAAAACATGTTTCATGGTCAAACTGTTAACTCTTATTGTAGGGCAGGAAAAACAAAAGCCTGGAGGAAATCAAATGCATAACTAATATCCCAGCAGCTGACCTTTAAGAAGGGACTATGGCTCACTGGAAGAGCATCTACTTGGCATTCAGAAGGTCCCAGGTTCAGTCCCTGGCATCTCCAGTTAAAAGAACCAGGCAGGAGGTGATGTGAAAGAGCTGAGCCTATGACCCTGGAGAGCCACTGATGATCTGAGTAGACAAAACTGACTTTGACAGACCAAGGGTCTGATTCAGAATAAGGCAGCTTTATGTGACCTTGAGAATAAGGTTGCCAATCCCCAGGTGGGGGCAGGGGATCCCCCGGTTTGGAAGCCCTCCCGTCACTTCAGGGTCATCAGAAAGCAGAGGGAGTGGAGGGAAATGTCTGCTGGGCATTCAATTATTCCCTATGAAGACTTATTCCCATAGAAAATAATGGAGAATTGAGCCGTGGGTATCTGGGGCTCTGAGAGGGCTGTTTTTTGAGGTAGAGGCACCAAATTTTCAACGTAGCATCCAGTGCCTCTCCTCAAAAATACCCCCCAAGTTTCAAAAAGATTGGACTGGGGGTCCATTTCTATGAGCCCCAAAAGAAGGTGCCCCCTATCCTTCATTATTTCCTATGGAAGGAAGGCATTTAAAAAAACCTTTCCATGTGATGGCCAGAACTCCCTTTGGAGTTCAATTATGCTCATCACCCCCTTGCTCCTGGCTCCACCCCCAATGTCTCCTGGCTCCACCCCCAAAGTCCCCAGATATTTCTTGAATTGGACTTGGCAATCCTCCTTGAGAAACAGACTTGACCAAAGTGATGCAGCTTACTGAAATCCTGAACCTTCCCATGACAAGTCACAGCCTTCGACATCACGCAAAGGAGTTTGCACTTCCAAAAAGAGAGAGAAGATCAACTTACATATCCTTAAGATATAGAGGATCAACTTACCTGCACACCAAAACCAACAAAATTACTGCTGAATCTAGGAGCTGCCTACAAATCTGAATAACCAAACTGCCCTCTTTTTCTCCTAACAGAGCACATCTCTGTATCCTACCTCTTATGGGTCACACACAAAAGAACCGGAGTGGCGGGGGAAACTGTCATCAAGTAGCAGCCGAATTATGGTGACTCCGTAGAGTTTTCAAGGCGAGAGACATTCAGGGGTGGTTTGCCATTGGCTGCCTCTGCAACACGAACCTGGACTTCCTTGGTGATCTCCCATCCAAATACGAACCGCAACCCACCCTGCTGAGCTCCCATCATCTGCTGAGGTCAGTCTAGCCAGGGCTATCCAGGCCAGGGCGAATAGGGCTACTTTATTCCTAAAACAGGGCAGGTTGCTAAGTACACATTCCACCTCTTAAACATCTCCCAATGGAATAGTGGTTATTTCAGTCCATGGAAGTCGATTAAATATCCACAGAAAGCGCAACAGAGTCTGTCTCCACACTAAAGAAAGGCATCAGTGCTATCTGGCTATGTTCTACGGCAGGCTTTGGAATCTGAGTGCTCACTGCCTCGGCCACCCTATTTACAATTTCCCAAAAGGAAACCGCTGTCTTTCAAGCAAGGTGACTGACTTTGCTCAGCTTCGATACCCAGGAGACAAGGGATCATACGTTCGAATAATTGTAGTATTCCGGTTTCGGCATTAATCTTCTCCAAATGCCTAATACAGGTTTCTGATTTGATGTGACCTTATCTCATAAAGACAGGAAGGATAGTCAAAGCACAAGAGCTCAGATACTGCTCCTAATCTCTCGTTTGTGTGAAGGCAGATGTGGTGGGGACGGGCAAAACATCTAAAAAAGGTTCCAGATCTTGAGAGAAATCTCCCTCTTTGCTCTCAACTAACCTTCAAGTGACTGACCTTGACAAAACAGGTTACACAACAGCATGTTGTGTGTTGTGACAGCCAGAAATATCAAGAATGCCCTGTGCTGAGCCACAAGCAATTAAAAACTCTCGCAGACCCACGCCTGGGCGACTGAGCTCCAGGTTCAGCAAGAAACGTCCGGGTATCGTTCAGCTTGGGTGAAGACAGCTGTCCAATTTTTTTTTTTTTTTTATCAATCAGCAGTTTTGTAATACTCTCTCAAGTTTGGCAAAGAAAATTCAGGACTGCAGCAATCCATAAAAACTCTGAGGGGAGCGACCCCGGCTTGGATGACCCCACCCGAGGCACTGCATAAAGAGAGAGACGAACTCCGGCATTTCCTAATCAACATATCACAGCAGATGATCGAACACAGACAGAAACTTCTTGCAGCCGACGAAGGAGGAGTTTGCATTACATGTTCTTACCCTGACGGTCTCCCAGAAATCAATCCATACGTGGGAGAATCCATCCGCGTGTCTGCGTGTGTGTTTTGAGTAACAGCTACAAAAACTGGTTGGTAGGAAGTGCTGCGAATGACAAAAGTGACCATCAACTGTGTTCCTACAGTGAACAGCTATTAGAGTTAGGGTCTCCGGAGACAACACCAGGAGAAGATGCTATTTTTGGAAGAATCCCAAAAGCATAGAATGGGGTGGGGAGAGGAGAGGAATGTTTCAACGAGTACACAATGGTCTATTTCAGGACTATCTGGAGCCTTGGCAGGCGTACAATGGCTTATACTGAAAAACTGCATTATCTGAGAACATGCCCTTGGACTTCCACAAGCAGTACGTTAAACAACCGAGATGCATTTTTGCATTTTTACAGAAACTGATCGCAAACCAGGCAAGCGGTGAACGGCTGACTGATATCTAACATGGCTTTGCCTTTTAACATGACATCTCTGCGAAGGATTAAATTGCATTTAATGATGCATAAGTTATCATGACCTCTTCAAGGTCCTCATCTAATAAGGCGCAATATTCTTGGGTAGTTAGAACAGTGGAGACGGCTGCAGGGGCGGTTCTGCACAGATATATAATAATGAAGCGTTTGGTAGGGGATGCTGTTAAGATTTCCACATCTGTTTACAAGATTCCCCCCCCCCCCCAGACAATATACTGAAGAGTTTAAAAAGAAAGAATAGACGCTTCTCAGATAACAGTATTGTTTTATCCGCCACATGACCTAAGTGCTTGAGAGGGGAAAATCTTATCTACGAACAGCTATAATTCCTTTGATAAAATGTGTACAGGAAAAGGTCTCCGAAAGACGGCATTGACTCCGCCAGCATTTATTTTCAATGTACGTGTATTTTAAGCCAGGATCTAGAGACCTGAACATGAACATATGAAGCTGCCTTATACTGAATCAGACCTTTGGTCCATCAAAGTCAGTATTGTCTTCTCAGACTGGCAGAGGCTCTCCAGGGTCTCAAGCTGAGGTTTTTCACACCTATTTGCCTGGACCCTATTTTGGAGATGCCAGGGATTGAACCTGGGACCTTCTGCTTCCCAAGCAGATGCTCTACCACTGAGCCACCGTCCCTCCCCTGGGGTTCTAATGCAAGAGGAACTGTCTTATATTCCTGCTGATTTTTAGATGGGGCACAGAACTCCTCGAAGAGCCTTGAGCAGCTGCCACGAGGGCTGAGCGAACTTCACACAGCTCTCCGCACGGTTTTTCAACAAGGACAAGGCCTCAGCGAAGGACTGCTCTTAACGGCAGACATACGAAGCGTCAAGTTTCAAAGCACACTCACAGCATTTATATCAGGATGCCATTATGCATTGCTGCTCTGGGACATTAGGTGTTACGCCGGGGCTATGGGTGACTTTTCGCCATTTCTTCTCTTTGAGCAAAAGGTGGCTTCAGGACACAGGCAAGCAGAAGCGGGGGCCGCATAAACAGCTGAGCTGGAAAACCGGCCTGAAGGGAAACAGTTGAGCGGACACCTCACCCTCCCCACACACTGGTGCAGTGCTCGAGAGCGAAAGCTCCCATGGCTGCCTTTCGGTTTAAAAATAAAGTTAGTGGAAAGTTACAGGATGACCAATGCCATGTGTTTAGCCCTTTTATACCGGGACGGAAATACGGATGACTTCAGACCTGAGACTTCAGATACTAACAATTAATCCTGGTGTCAGAAACATAATAACTGATCCAGGCAAAACTATCTGTCGCAGAAAGATAACGGTAAACCGGCCCACAGTGTCCTGCGTAACAGATTACAAGAAAGCAGATTACTTAATTTGTGAAGTACGTTGGCTCTTTTCACTTCAGATCTATCTCACAGGATGGCTGGGAGGTAAAATCGCCGCTCTGAATTGCGTGGAGCAGGGTCGTTGCGGCAACGTTCCCTCTAAGCTGCAGAGTCTTGGGAGCAAAAAATTCCACTTTGTGAGCTGCTGGCATTCAAGCTGTGAGCTACTGCACGAATTAGCGTGCTCTGGGGTCATCCTTCCTGAGCTAAGACAAAAATGCGTGAGGTGGAGGTTAAAAATCTGTGAGCAGGCTCACGCTAACTCAGCTTAGAGGGGACACTGGAGGTGAGAAGTGCTCTCAAGGGCATATCAAGCGGTACTGAATGTAACTCGTCCATACGTATCCTGCTCCTGCTTCATGGCCCAGACGAGCCTGATCTCATCAGATCTCAGAAGCTAAGCAGGGTTGGGCCTGGTTAGCTCTTGGATGGGAGACCACCAAGGAAGCCCAGGGTCATGATGTAGAGCAGGGGTGGCCAACGGTAGCTCTCCAGGGGAGAGGCTGTGGCTCAACGGAAGAGCATCTGCTTGGCATGCAAATGGTCCCAGGTTCAATCCTGGCTATCTCCAATAAGAGTCAGGCTGCAGATGATGTGAAAGAGCTCTGCCTAAGAACCAATGAACCAATGGTCTGATATGGTGTAGAGTAGGGGTGGCCAACGGTAGCTCTCCAGATGTTTTTTTGCCTACAACTCCCATCGGCCCCAGCCATCAGCCATGCTGGCTGGGGCCAATGGGAGTTGTAGGCAAAAAACATCTGGAGAGCTACCATTGGCCACCCGATGTAGAGGCAGGCAACGGCCAACCCGCCGTGAACATCTCTTGCCTTGAAAACCCTGCAGGGCTGCCATAAGCTGGCAGGGACTTGACAGAATTTTCCGCCACGACAACCCTGCTCCACACGATTCAGTGGCGGTTCCACCTCCCACGAAGCCTGTGAGATAGATCTGAGCCAACATCGAAGACCAGCCACTGCGCTGTGCCGCCAAGCAGGGATTCAGAACTAGGGTTTCCCCATCCCTCACCCATGTGCCACGTTTGCTCTCTGCCAGTCTAAGTACAAGGGCGACAGCGTTCCCTCTAAGCTGCGTTAGTGGGAGCTAGCTCATAGATTTTTAGCCTCCGGCTCACACATTTTTGTCTTCGCTCAGGAAAAATGGTTCCAGAGCACACTAACGTATGCAGCGGCTCCCCTACTTTAATGCCAGTAGCTCACAAAATAGAATTTTTGCTCCCAAGACTCTGCAGCTTAGAGGGAACACTGAGAATCAGCCACACTATCCCTTCTGCTGCTCTGTCCACATCTTGATACTTCATAAAAAAAAAACCCAGAAAAACCCATGCAGCTCCCCTGAATTCCTTCACTGGCAGAAAGGTCCGGACTTTCCTTCCAGGCGGTTACCAGCACTGAGAAAGCTACATGCACAGAGCTGTACAGAGCAGCCGGAAAGTATTTGCATGGAGCTTACTTTGGTTGCAGTTGCCTTATGAACAAAGTCAATAGGCTGAGGAAGGAGCAAAGCGCAGAAGGAAGGAAGCTGGTAGAGCGGCCAAGCTTTACCAGCAAGGCACAGGCAGGCCAAGTTTAGCCGAAGGGAAAGGACAGCTTGCAAAGCAACGCCTGTGTCACCTTGTCACCGATAGGACAGTTCCTGGCTGCCAGAGACTGCAGTGAGATTTAGTCTGACGGAATATGCAATCAGAACTGGAACTTGGGTCAGCACTTTCTCCTCAACAGCAAAAGCCACGACTGTGATATTTCATTACGAGGAGTCAGTTTTGCAGGCCTGAAAGGGGCCTCTATCAAGGTCAGACCCCCCCCACCACCACCACCGCTGCCCATAACATGCTGCATTAGCCTACAACATCAACAGAGGACCTCAGTAACAAGTATAACCCCTTCTCAGGTTCCTTACAGCTGCCCTGTTCGAGCTCTGACCTGGCCTGAACCCGAGACCGTATTATCCTAGCACGTGGTGATCTTGCTGCAGGCGCTAGGAAGGGAAAGGTTACGGCTGAATGCTGATTTTGGGCTGGAAACAGACTGCACAGATTGGGGGGGGGGGGGACTTTTTAACCAGGGCTCCTATGAATATTGTGAAAGAGCTGTACAGCAAGGAATGCTGATCTGAGTTAAGTCCCTTCAAGTCGTTCGGTGGTACCACTTCCGGGCAAGCAGACCTACAATGCAGCAGCGAAGTCAGCGCAAAGTGATTGGTGTCGGTTTTAACAGAAGGCAGGAAGGAATTTTGCACTCTGAAATCTATTATGCTTTCCGGGACAAGCATCTATGGATTCGGAATGTGTTCTCTAGAGCCCATAGATCTAAATTCTTCTCTCAGCACCAGCAGCTTAGGAACTTCCTATGCTTGTAGTAGAGATTAAGTTCACTGGAACAGAAGATGTCCGATTAATTATTTTTTTATGTGAAGGGGTCTGAACATGGCAATATATAAACAGCAAGGGAAACGGTCATTTTTGAGAATTAAGCAGACATTTTTCTTCCGGGGGGCTGTACTTGGAAATGTTCCTCCTGGAAGAAAATTCATCTTGGTGAGGATACCAAAGTCCACGCATGACACAAGATACAATATCCGTGAATCTGGGAGTGGTTTAACAGCATTTGATTTTTTACAGGGGCATAGATTTACATCTTCCCCTGCCCCCCAGCTGGGCACTCCCAAGTCCGAGAGAGGAAAGAGGGTCTCTGGTATCCCAGACTACGCTCATAACTGAAGACACGAAGCTGCCTTATACTGTACCTCAGGGGTGGTCAACGGTAGCTCTCCAGATGTTTTTTTTGCCTACAACTCCCATCAGACCCAGCCAGCATGGCCAATGGCTGGGGCTGATGGGAATTGTAGGCAAAAAAAACCATCTGGAGACCTACCGTTGGCCACCCCTGCTGTACCTGACCATCAGTCCAACAAAGTCAGTACTGTCTACTCAGGCTGGCAGTGGTTTTTCAGGGTCTCAGGCAAAGGCTTTCTCACAGCACCTGCTACTTCATTCTTTAACCGGAGGTACCAGGGATTGAACCATCTGCATGGAAAGCAGATGCTCTAGGGTTGCCAACCTCCAGGCAGGGCATGGAGATCTTCTATTCTTACAGCTGATAAACCAGTTGCCCTGGAGAAAACGACTGCTTTGGAAGGCAGACTCTATGACGCTGTAGCCTGCTGAGGTCCATCCCCTCCCAAAAACCTGTTTTTCCCAGGCTCCACCCCTAAAGCCTCCAGGTATTTCCCAACCCAGAGATGGCAACCCTTTCTACCATGGTCCCTCCTTGTAACCCATGCATTCCAAAGGCAACCCCTAAGCAAAAGGATGCTCGTGTGCCACAAACTGTTATGATCTATATCAGATAAATTTCCTATTTGGCCTGGAAGGCCTCATAGGAATAGTAATGTCTCATCCGCAGAACCATCCAAGGACACGGTGAGCGGCAGTCCTCACCAGGGGCAATCGTTTCATCATTTGGAGATACTCAAAAGCTCCATCCAGCTAGTTTAGCAGCTCGCTCTCTCGACCTCTAAAACCCACAGCCTTCAAAGGAATTCTAGAGGCTCGAAAGCCCTCCCAGGGAGGCGCCAAGAATCCTCTCATGAACACAAAGCTTGGGGGAGTAAAAGACTCCCACCTTATGCCTGTCTGTGGTAATATTCTGATTTGAGAAGTTTTAAGACTGAAACGCTCAGCCATTTCAAGAAACAGAGGATTGGGCAGATACAGTTTCGGTAATGTCAGTAAAAGGAGGGAGGGAAATTATTCCTGCAAATTATTTGAACGCTTTCGTCCCAAAGAACGCGCCAGACGTTTACCAAACTATCACGATGCCTTCATTTAAACACAGGTCGTTTTCGCACTTAGCGTTTGCTCCCCTTATTCCGCGGCGCAATTATGTCCGGATCATTTTTCTCGTTTTCGCACATTGCCTCTTTAGTGGAGTCGCTTTCCATGAAGCCCCGGCTCAAATCGTTTTCGCACTAGCATCGACTTGAGTTCGATGCCCTGTCAATCTTTTTTTTTTTAAGCGCAAGTCTGGTTGCGTAACTACGTAACAACGTAACAAGAGCGTCACGTGTGCCGCTTCTGCTTATGGATTGGCTGCAGCTGTAGCATCCTCCACAGCCCTTTATGTGTTAACAGAAGCATTCACAGTGGAGAATCTGGATGTCAACTTCCCGCCACTGATGGTGATTGGCGGGTGCTCAGCGCGCTCCGCGGAGTCGTCTGGGAGTCCCCAGTCGCCTCCGCTGGCTGCGTGGACTAACGCTATTTCGTTATAACGAAATGGTTGCGTTATAACGAAATGGTTATGGCGATACACAACACGTTGTTCAAACTGGAGAAAGCTTTTACATTTAAGCCTCCCAGCACTAGTGTGTGTGTGTGTGGCAGGTTCTTCCCTTCCCAGCCTCGCTCCCTCCCGGGTGGCGAAGCTGGGATTTCCTCCGCGCTCTTCCCCCTCCCCGGCTGGCGCTTGCAGCTGCAACGGGGACCTAACGAACTAACGAAATAACGCAACAGCGGAAAAGCAATAATATCGCTATTACGCAAGAAATATGAAGTTTTAAAAAAAAAATGGCCGTGCGGGCACTTTTGGGAAGCGCCGCGAAGGGCTGATGATTGGCCAAGGGGGTGGATGGGGTGGGAGGACGGAAAGGGAGAGGGTGACGCCCACAAAGCAGTCGATCCGGCGTGGATGGATTTCCCACAGCAAACTCCGCGGAGTGGATCCGGAGGTTTTCAAAAACTCCGGAAGCAGGTGGATCAAGATACTCCGGCGTGAAACCCCTGCAGCACCGGAGCAAACCACAGCGCCGGAGCAACAGGTGCGAAAACCAGGAAAAGATCCAGAGGTAAATGGGGTGCTACGCCGGAGTAAACGCTAGTGCGAAAACGGCCACAGTGTTCACGGGTCAGGCGTCCCCTGAGCTTCCCTCAGAATGGCCTCTGGCTCCATCAAGTTGTCCTCTGGGGGTTGCGGAATTCATGAGAATGTCAAACGAGATATGACAAGGTCCTCGTGGCTGCCTCCACCTCATCCTTGCTGCCGCCTCCCTCAGAACACACGGAGCCGGAGACTCAGTCGGCTGGGAAGTCACGCCCTTTGACACAGAAGCTCCTCCAGCTCAAGATCAAATAGGGCTGATGGGCTACTTGGTGAGATCGGTGCCCTACCCAGGGGTGGAATTCTAGCAGGAGCTCCTTTGCATATTAGACCGCACCCCCCTGGTGTAGCCAATCCTCCAAGAGCTTACAAAAAAGAGCCTCTTAAGCTCTTGAAGGACCGGCTACATCAGGGGTGTGTGGCCTAATATGCAAAGGAGCTCCTGCTAGAATTCCACCCCTGGCCCTACTATGCTCTGTTGCTCTCAGATGCTGAAACCTAGCGCTGAAAACTGATGCTGAACCCCAGCACTGGCAATTAAACCACGGAGGTATTTATGCGTAACTTTTTGTTAATTATGTAAACGCTAGCTTGGTGTGGTGATTTTGGGGGGTCATTTTTGCTTGGATGCTCTTGAAGTCACACCTCAGAACAGACAATACTGACAAGCTGAAGTCTTAGTTTATGATTCAGAAGATTCGAGATCCATTCTTAATTTTGTCAGAAAAAAAATCACTATTTTAGATAAATCATTTATACCTTACATTCACTTTCCACATCCAGGGGCTATCAGAAAAATGCTTACAGTCTGCAAACCCTCTGTCTCCAGGGACTAGGAATTGTATCACAGGAACAATCTTCCCGAAAGCCAACTGACAGACACCGAAACAAACATGTCGATTTCTACCCTTCAAGAAACTTACTAACAAGCTTGCAACAGAGGTCTCCCTCCGGTAGCAACACCCAATTTACTGACAAGCATCTGACACATGCCATCTGTGTGTTCCCACAAAGTTGTATAGATAGGCAGCATGAAGGGCATTTTCAGGGGCAAAACCCATCAGAATTGGGAATGTGTGATTCAGTGACAACTGCGCAAATCAACAGAAAACAAGTTTTATGGGCCTGCCTGTATGTTTAATTGGTGTGGTTTGGGGAGGGCAGGTACCTCAGTGGAGTACAATGCCATACAGCCCACCTTCTAAAGCGGCCATTTTCTCCAGGGGAACTGATCTCTGTTGTCTGGAGATCAACTGCAAAAGCAGGGAATCTCCAGGCACTGCTTAGAGATTGGCAAACCTATGCTAAAACTTATAATCAAGCAAGAGGTGAAAGTAAACTTGCACCAGTCCACTTTTCCTCCAATTTTTGTCATGGATTTCCTCAAATCAACAGAATACCACCTTACGTAACAGTTAGCAGTAGAGTTTTGTTTGTCGATTGGCGACAAGCCGTGGACATGGCACAACACAAAATCCACATCCTTCCAAGATTTCAAAAGTCTTGGGATATAATATCAAGAAGGCACCAGATATTTTCCTGTTGGGATTACAAATGGAAAAATTTCGAAAGCAAGACAGAACAATAATTTGGTATATGCTTTCAGCTGTACGGATATTATATGCGCAAATGTGGAAACAAGACAAAATACCAGAAGTATGGGAATGGACTATGAAAGTTATGCATTGGAGTGAAATGGACAAACTTACAAGAATCTTAAAAGAACAAGATTTAGAGAAGTTTAAAAATGACTGGGGAAAGTTTCAAAAATATATTGAAAAACAATGGAAAGTTAAAGGACATTTGGTGATCTTTGACAATGGTTAATTTTTAAAGAAACGATATATGGATTACAGTTTAAAAATATGATTATTGGATTATAACTTTTTTTCTTTTTTTCCCCAATGAATAAGAAGAAATATCATGAAGAGGGATTATAATTACAACCTTTGGGTTTTTCGGAGATAGAATTTATTACCTTATAACAAATTAGATTAAACAGTAATTTGAGGATGTTTGCTAAGGGGGCATGCACTGCTGGGGGTCACAGAAGAGGGGGGTGCGGTGGAGAAAATGTTATATATGTGTGCTAACATTTAATGACAAATGATGACACGTTATCACAATATATTACATTATAAAAATTGTTTTAAACAAAAAAACAAAAACAGAAGACACATCCTTCCAGAAGTCTCATTCAAAAACTGCAGAAACAAACTTTGCGTTCAAAACCCGTCAATGACCGGCACACAAACCGAGGATTCAGTAGAACTCTTTGTGAAGCCTGAAGGAGGGGAGAGAAAGGAGCAGACGTGAAAGACACTTACCGCCATGACAAGCTCAAAGGGGTATTTGTAGACTCTAACAGGGGACTGATATTTTTGCACCATTTTTACTTCACGCCTGTAATGAAAGAAAAAAACAGCAGCCTGTTAGGAAATCTACCTTGGACATCCCCACGGCAAGCCAAAGCACACACTGCCCTTCGGTTTCACAACGGAATCGACGCTCTCTCCACTTGGGAGGTAGATCAAAATCAGCAGAGAAAGAATACAGAGGATCATCTGGGATGGGCCAGATTTCTAACACAGACCCCCAAGAAAGGAAGCCCTTTGCAGCCATTGGTCCCCACAGCTCAAGGGCAATAATTGTTTCCTTTTCATCTTGCATCATCCCCACTCTGAGACTAATGCCTTTGCATTTTATAGACTATTTAAACCAGCCACGTTCAAAGTTGTGTCCAACTGTGCTAAAAACTCATGCAAGTTGAAAACACACACGCACACACACAAAGAGAAATCCAAGTGGAAGAATGTTTTACAAAATGTTCTGGGCACGCAGTTGAGAAAATTACACCATTGTGACAAGTGACTCAACGCACCTTATGATGAAGAATGGAAGACAGCAAGACATGCGACACCCATCGCTGCGGCTAATTTACCCAAATCACTGGAATTCCTCCCCCTGCTCCCATGAAGGGCTTTTAACCCTCATACGCATCCCAGGGACGAGTGTCCTGTCAGATAATGGACCCGCTCTCACAAAAAGCTCATTGAGTTGTTTTCTGCCAACCCTGTAGGATATGCTGCCTCCGCTATTACTGCTGAACCACCCCGAATACCAGAAGTCTCTCGGCTTCCCTTCTCCTACTTGCACTCCAGAGCTAAAACAACAGAGGCATTTCAGACGCAGGATCTGACCGCTGAAATCACCACCTGGGACAAAGAAATAATCCAAAGAGGCTGGAGATGCCAGAACCAAAAGGTGCTTTGCTAGGTTAAACACACCTTCCGAGAGCTTTCCATCTAAATGCTATTCGGTACTGCTGAGCAGGGCGCTTTCTACAGAGAAAAGACTGCAGCTGTTCATGGAAAGATACCTGAAATGTGGGGACTGCTCGCATCGGTCAATGCATTTGCAGAACTTGTATGAACACTTCACGTTCGCTGAGCAGCTATCTGAGTCTCAGGAAGTCTTCAATAATTGCTCCCACAAGGACAGCGCAGGGATAGGGCACAGTATCTGAAAAGCTCGCACTGAAATGGAAGGCTAACAGGGCAGAGCTGGGCAGGTATCATGTAACGGACACCCGAGAGCCACGAGTGGCAAAGGGTTCCTTCTAACGTAAAGTAGTAGGGATGATCTCTGGAGCACGCAAGAGTCAACTAAGTGCTACCACAGTGAAAGAGGACAGCCACTCAACACATCCAAGAGTGATCCTCCTTTGCACTTGGTGACCTCGCCTACCAAATAGGAAATCCACCTCGTTTGCTGCAGAAAGGCTAGAATCCTTGAGGAGAGACTTGACCCAAACTGACCTGTCTGTAGCTAGATTCCATTCCCGTAGCACCTTCGAGACCAACATGACCTTCAGCTTTTACGAGCCAAAACTCCTTTCATCAGATAGCTTTGACTCTCAGAAGCTCATGCCCCGGAAATCTTGGCGCTACTGTACCCAACTCTACCTCTTCTCGTCTCTCGGCTTCCCTTCTCCTACTTGCATTCCAGAACAACATGGCTTCCCTCTGAAACTGACCTGACAACAGCTACATTCTGTTGTTATCGATCAGCTATCACAAATTTTATTCTCCTTCAGAATCGATGGAGGCACATTGACTGACTTATGAGAGCACCGGTTGTGGTAGTGGGAAGTCGCCGTCAAGTCGCAGGCAAGCGGTGATGATCCCATGGGGTTTCCAAGGCAAGAGACATTCAGAGGTGGCCTGCCATTGCATATATACGCCTAGGCATCTATAATTCATGTCTACAGTAATTGACCAGATACATGAAAGAGGAACAAAAGATTTCGTATCAGCCAGCACATTATCAAAATTCATAGGTTTGCCATTGCATTGGCTTTGCATTGCTACCCAGGTATTCCTTGGTGGTCTCCCATCCAAATACGAACCAGGGCTGACCCTGCTTAGCTTCTGAGATCTGAGGAGATCAGACTAGCCTGGGCTGCCGAGCTCAGGGCATGAGTGCATTCACTTGTGTGAATTTCTTCACTGTTTCTTGCACTTTTTTGTCTAGAGCAGGTTCCCTGTTTTCTGGGGACAAACATTAACGGCCTCTTCCAATTCCAGCAGCCGGCAGGATAATGTCACAAGAGAAGAGTCTGAGGAAGTGGTTACGGTATCACATTTCCCAGAAAACCATGTCAGCAGCCTCCTGCTACCAGTCTCTTTCCCACCCACCGCCCACCCCCGTATCCCTGTCAAAAGAACTGTATTCATCCAACGCTTGCCTCCTTACACCCTAAGCCAAACATGTCTGCATAAAACAGAGCGCCCTATTAAATTACAATCCACAACAGCAACAAGGGCATATCTATGCTGAATCGCTTTGCCAGGGTTGCGTGAACTCTCTGCGACCCACCCACGCTGACTCACATTTCTCTCCTCCAGAGCAATCAAAAATTCTGCACCTCTGCAAATGACACCATTCTTGGGAGCGTGCGGCTAAGCTCACGTTCATGCCCCCCCCTTCTGCACCTCCAGGGCCACTAATTACTAAAAAGGTCTCTACATGAGGCAACCATTGAAGAATGAAGCCAGAAACATCAGCAAATAGGCTGCCCAACGATTGGCTGGGCAAAGCATTGGGGGAATTTTATCCAAACTCCTGCACCTCTACACTGGCTGCCAGTTTACAGGATAACCATACCTGATTCGGGTGACTTGCAATGATCCAACACAGCAGTTCCCAGAGGTTTTGGTACGGTGACACGCAAGTCCAATTTTACTTGGTACGGTGAGCCTGCCAGGGCTGGCCCAAATTTTTGTGTTTTGTTGCCCTAGGCAAACCATGATCCTGGCACCCAAGTAGTTCAACATTCCATTTCTACACTGGCTAGCCAGATGCTTTTGAGAAGCCAACAAACATCACACAAAGGACACAGCTGCCCCCCACTTTGAACCCCAAGCCAATTGACATTCCAACACACATGGCCTGAACATACGGTTTCATTTTAGCCTGTGGCCTCCCTCTCCTTCTCCACTACTTCCTTTCAAGTCCCAAAAGAATCTAAGAAACTCACTCCAGTGACCACCAGGACACGCTTTATTTGAGCAACATGCATACTCAATGAAGGGTGGGGGGGAATGTGTGGCATGGAAGATGCTGTTTCCAGGGGCAGATCTCAGTTTCCAAAAGACAAAAAGAGAGCAACGGAAAGGGGCCGAGGTGGCCATTATGGAGGGCTGGCTCACAAGCAACCCTCTGGCAGAGGCTTTGCGGCCCCCCACTTTTAGGGTCCTGACATGCAGTCTGGGAAAAACACTGACAACACACCATGAACAGTCTGCTATTGGGGAGCTCTGGATTCATGGCAACCTCCCAGGCTGCAGATCCCATCTCTGAGGGAAATAAGAGCTATGGGTATGCCAAAGTCGTGGAAATCAAAAGATGCTCTTGGCAGAACAAGGCTGTTGCAGTCCCTTCCGTGGCAGAATAGAAGTTTGAAACTGGGTCTCCCGGATCCCGCTAAGTCCAGGGGTGGCCAACAGTAGCTCTCCAGATGTTTTTTCGCCTACAACTCCCATCAGCCCCAGCCAGCATGGCTGATGGCTGGGGCTGATGGGAGTTGTAGGCAAAAAAACATCTGGAGAGCTACTGTTGGCCACCCCTGCCCTAGTCTGCTAGTCTAACCACGGCACGACACACACTCTCAAAACACCTCTCACTTTTACTTACTGTGCTGCAGCCACAGGAGTTAAAAATTTAATACTCTGAAGAAAAACTGACTTTTATTTGGGGGGGGGGGGGCTTCCTCAATTCAATGCAAAGCGGTATACTCAAACTGCTATGGTTCACACCCTTCTATGCCCCACAGTGTAAGATAAGGACTAAGCCAGAATGGCAACCATGTCCATTACACATGCTTTAGGTTTGCTTTTCAAACTCAACAGTTATCTATTACTTAAACTTGAAGTGGACGTGCAACGCATGCAGATTTGTGTGTGCGAGCACGCAGCTCTTGCCTCAATTACTGCACCCCAAATTCTGGCTATCAGGAATGCATTTTACTTGAGGGCACATGGCCTTCAGACGGGAGCAAAGAGATCCCCACAACTAACCTTGAAACCCAAGTTCTGTAATTTTGTGAAAGGACAACTCAAAGCTGCTTGAAGTCCAGGCTCTAGGTCATTTTTTCTCACTTTAAACAGTCACATCTAAGTCAGGCTCCAGCTGTGGAGTTTCCTGAAGGCTGCTTCAGGGATGGGCAGAGAAAGCTGGGACTAGATCGAAGAGCCTCTGGCATCCTCTGAAACGTCTGTTTATCTAGGCTTATCAGCAACTCCTACCCCCCTGCAACCCTTAGGGAAAACCGACAGTGATAAACAAGTAAGGGAGAACGCTGGTCTGGGGAGCTCAATGCTGGTTTCAGCTTTCCTAGCCTGTCGCTGGGGAATATGTGCCTCAAGCAGCCAGGATCTCAGGTTCGGAAGTTCGTATCTGAGCTCAACATACTTCCAGTCATGGCCATATGCGGCATATCACGAACAGGAACCCTGCTACAGATGTCAAAATCCTAAACTCCACCTCTCTTTGCTTAGTTTGTGAAGGTAGTACAATCAATACATTATTTTTAAAATGTTTATGTGACCCCCTTTTTTCACATTTTTAAAATGGATCAGCATGAATGATACAAAAGATGCAAATCTACAGGAAGCAAAGTGGCAACTACGGGACCGCCTCCTCCGCTATGTCCCTGCAAGGGCACGATGCTCTACAGGTAGGAATTTGCGGGTGACCCCTGACCCTAAAGAGAGCAGCCCCGTGGCACAGTGGTGAAGCTGCACTACTGCCGTCCAAGCTCTCTGCTCACAACCTGAGTTCGATCCCGGCGGAAGCTGGGCTCAGGTAGCTGGCTCAAGGTCGACTCAGCCTTCCATCTTTCCGAGGTCAGTAAAATGAGTCCCCAGCTTGCTGGGAAGAAAGCGTAGATGACTGGGGAAGGCAATGGCAAACCACCCCATAAAGTCTGCCATGAAAACATGATATGACGTCACCCCAGCGTCGGAAACGACTGGTGCTTGCTTTCTTTTATTTTTACCTGACTCTAAAGAGGTCTGGGTGTCCTTCCCGACCTTATGAAATACTCCGCTGAAAAACACCAAGGCCCTGCAAGATCTTCTGTATTTTTACAGGGCCTGTAAAGCAGAGATGTTATGCCAGGTTTTTGCCCTGAGGAAAGCAACAGCTGCTGAGGTGGCACCTCTCCCCTCTGTACCCTTTTCAAGGATCCCCCCACCCCACCCCGATCCAGCATCTAAAATCTGGACTGAATAAGCTGCCATCAGGACCTGTATTTTGTTTTGAGCTGAAATGATTTTATTGGCTCAATGACGGTATTTTATATATCGTTGTACACTGCCTAGAGCAGGCGCGGGCAAACATGCTTAACGGAAGTGCCACATAGAATAAATGTCAAATGTTTGAAAGCCGCAAGACAAGAATGTCAGATGTTTGAGAGCCACAAGACAGGAAGGAATGAAGGAAAGTATGCAGGTGGAAAGAAAGCAAATAGACCGGGGGGGGGGGAGGAAGGGAGAGGTGAAAAGAGCAACTTTTAACTTTAAATGCATTCACCAAGACTCTGGCTGGCTTGGATTGGAGAAGTGATTTAAAGAGACAGATGCCTTCTCTAAGTGGTTCCATGGAGTGGTGGAGACTTTGAGAGCCACACAATATGTGTGAAAGAGCCACATGTTGCTCCCAAGCCACAGCTTGGCCACCCCTGGCCTAGAGCCTGGCACTAGCCGAGATAGAGAGATTCAGAAAGTTGAATGAATGAATGAAAATGCTCTGATTATTAGGATGTGACACTCAAGTCCCTTCGTACCTCTGATCCCTTTGCAAAACTATATCTGTGTTTTCTGGGCGTTTCTGTCAGTCACTATAAAAGCTAGCGCTTAAAAGAAGAAAACCCTTACTGTTATGAATAAATGGCTGCTCCCAGAGGCTGTACTCCATGCTGCCACTAAAGTAATGCATTGTGCTGTGTACACATGCACAAACACCCAGAAAGGGGTGCACAGGGCTAGCGATCATAGAACAGGCCGCACAGTGGATCCTGGCTCCAATGGCAGAGCAAATAGTGCCACCAAGCAACACAGAACACGGAGAAAGAACAGAATGAGAACACTTTGTTGTCAAAAGAAAACAGAACGTTGGCGACAGTGATGCTGACCAAAAGAGCCATGATCTGTCATGGCGGTGGTGTAGATGTGTTCTTGATGGTGACAGCTGCATTTTTGACAAAACAGAAACTGTGATTGGCCCAAGGTCACCCAGCTGGCTGCACATGGAGGAACAGGGAATCAAACCTGGTTCTCCAGATTAGAGTCCGCTGGTCTTAACCACTATACCGCACTGGCTCTCTCCTGGAATACATGGACTTCCTCACCTGGTTCTTGGGAGACAGACAGCTGATGTCAGTCAAGACTGCAAGATACTTGCAAAAAAAAGCCCCAGATGAGCTCCCTCTACACCTTATGCTGGCAATCCGGATTCCTGATTTTGCCTCTTTCCGAAGCCTCAAAACAGCTGCGGCAGATCCAGTTTGTCGCAGGGGGGGGGGGGGAGAGAAGGGGGTGTGACACTACTTGGAGGCCGGAAAAACTCTATCTGTGAGTTTTCATCACTCATCTCCTACGTGAAGCGCTGGTTGCCCAGGAGCGCAGCCCTGAATCCTCCGCCGGCACACACGTGTCCTGGAAGGCGGAAAGTCCGAAAACCTTGCGTTGCTGCGATCAAGAGCAATTGTTCTTTCCTAACTCAGGATGTTTAAGTTACGTTACATAACCCTGTGATAAAAAAAAAAAAGTGCCTAGAAGCAGGGAAAAGGAACGTGAACCCAGCAGCAAGAATTCTCCCTTAAAAAAAACCCGTGAAGCCGCGAACGATTGCCATATAAGCCATTTCAGCTTGTCAGTCACTTGTCACCTGCCTGAAAGCTTTACTCCCGTGGCTGCTTCCCTAAGGTTCATGACTAAGTCTTCCTCTATCTGAAAGGAAAGCAGCTTTCTTCCACCCACACGCCTCTTTTTTCTTAAGCCACGAGCCCCTATCTGGTTATGCAAGTTTCCCCCCCCCCCCCTTCTTCGCTTGAGCAGTGAGTAGGAAACCCCACTACTTGAGCACAGCGGCTTTGCCTCACCGCTGGGAGTTCTTGCAGAAACAAGGCCCTGCCGGTTGGAGACATTTATATCACCCAGCCTGCTCCCCGTGCCACTGACTGACGCTGAGCCGCTGAGCCGGAACTCCTCAACAAGGCAACCGGGCACCCACTTCCGAGCTAATCCAATGGCTCAGGCTTCAGGATGCTAGCTTTAGAGATGCCTACAGCCTGACAGAAATATATACCCACAAAACCATCTACATTCCCTCAAAAGCTTAAAGACTTAGAACTCCCTTCCTTATTCTCACCATACGCCAATGCAAGCAGCGGCACTGTACAGAAAGGTCATCTCAGTGGCTCTCCCACAATTACAGAACGATGTACAAACCGGATCTTGGGTATCGTTCTGAAGGGACGCTGGCCCCTTTATCGGGGGGGGGGCTGCCTTTCCATTAAAATGGCATCTAACACAAATTAAATGGCTAAAATATATTACTTTACTGCTGCTGTGCAAGCTTTGTATGCTTTAATCCAGAAAGATGTCTGTCTTTTTAATATTAATGGTTTCTGTTTAGAGACTAGAAGGCCTGGGCAACACACCAGGGACTGAGGCAACAAACCATCAGTTTAAAAACAGCTACAGGCCCATCTATCATGTCTTTATCCCCTCTTTCCTCCAAGGAGTTCAAGGCAGCCTAGAGAAGTAAGCGGCTGCATTCCTGTAAACCGAGAACGTTAAAAAAAGGGGGGGAGGGGACGGCTTTTTTCTGTAGACTAGTTAACAGCTGGGAAAGAGTCACCCTCATATTTTGTCTCAGATCAGGGCTCCCCAAATTGTGACATTGGGGTGGGCGCTGCCACAAAATGGCTGCCACAGGACACGGAGCCAACCAAAAATGTCAGAGACTGAGGTTGCGCATAGCTCTGTTTAAGAGGATGCCTTTTTAAATTGAAAGAATTGCTTAAGATCCTTGCGCTGTAGTGGCAGTTACTGCCAAAGCAGCATTTTTTTAAAAAAAAAAATCTGCATAAGCCAATCTGATCTCCAGTGGCCAATCGAAGCCATGCTGGGCAAAAGACCCCATTTGGTCCCACCCACTGTCTCAAAACAGTTGGCAGGCAGAAGGAAAAGTGCTGGTCCCCATTAGTTGGGGACTAATCTATGCAAAGAAACACCGAAGATAGCTCTTGCAAACAGCCTGAAAAGTCAACCTTTAGAGTTGCAAGTTTCTCTTAAATTAGCTATGTGGCTTGAAGTAAACTTGGCTTTTTCTCAGAAAAACAACCTTTCACACTAAATAATGCACTTTCGATCCACTTTCAATGGACTTTATAACTGGGTTTTGCTGCATGAAATTGCTGCAGCCAACGGTTGCTGAAGTGGATTGAAAATGCATTATTTAACATGTGCGAAACCACTCTTAACTCTTTGGTACTACAATTCCAAGGCTCTTGCCAGACAAATACAGGGTCTGCCCAAGTGGGTGGGGGTTCTGCGTATCCCAACTCCCCCATAGTATTTTGACTCAGGCCCAGATGGCAAAGAAGTGTCCAAAGGACAACAAGGCTGGAGCATCACTGCACTCTCATGGTGCAACGCTATAGCAACCGTCTCTCTGGACCAGCTCTCTCCCTACCAACTGGCTGGAGAAGACCTGAAGGAAGCTAGTAAGTATGGTGTAATACTAATAGTAGCTAAAAGCAGCAAAAAAGAGAGGGACCTTTGAGAAGAGCTACGGAGCGGTTAGTAAGAGGCAAGGTCAAAGTGCCAAGTGGAACTGCTGGTCAATAAACAAGCCTGTTCTAAATGGTTTGTGGACTGAGGGCAGGTTTGACTTTTCCGAGAGAGCAAAGGAACTTCACATGCCTCCGTGGCGAGAGCCTGGCCTCTGGGTACTTTTATCCTGCGGTAGCTATTTAAAGTAAGCAAGCTTATCAGAGCTAAATCCCGAACCAGGATTAGCTGTATCTTTTTTACCCTATGCGCCAGACTCATCTTTTAATTGCAGGGTAATTTCCTCCCTGGTAAGCGGCAGCAATGTCACACTCTCGTCTTACCCCCCAGAATTAACTCTCCCCTGTCAAAAGAGCCTTTTGATTCCGATGGGAAGGATAAACAGCTATGACAGGCCTGCAGAGGTTGAGGACTGCAGCCGAAAAGCGCTCTGGAGAAAGGCTGATGCCGTAAGGAATTGTCCCACCAACACATGTGCCTCCCTCAGGAAGGGAGAAGAAGATATTGGACTTATATCCCGCCCTCCACTCCGAAGAGTCTCAGAGCAGCTCACAATCTCCTTTACCTTCCTCCCCCCCAACAGACACCCTGTGAGGTGGGTGGGGCTGAGAGGGCTCTCACAGCAGCTGCCCTTTCAAGGACAGAGCCTCAGAGCGGCTCACAATCTCCTTTCCCTTCCTCCCCCACAACAGACACCCTGTGAGGTAGGTGGGGCTGAGAGGGCTCTCACAACAGCTGCCCTTTAAAGGACAACCTCTGCCAGAGCTATGGCTGACCCAAGGCCATTCCAGCAGCTGCAAGTGGAGGAATCAAACCCAGTTCTCCCGGATAAGAGTCCACACACTTAAGCACTACACCAAACTGGCTCTACACCAAAGTGCGTTAGACAGAACCACTTTGCCAGCTGAGCACTGTCTGCTTGCCCCACAATAGGAATGACACAGAACCGCAAAGATGAACATCCATGAAGCCAAATGACACTGAATCAGATCCTTGGTCCATCAAGGTTTGTATATTGTCCACTCAGACTGGCAGTGGCTCTCCAGGGTCTCAGACAGAGATCTTACGTATCATCCACTACCTGATCGTTTACCCTGAAGACACCAGGGATTGAACCCAGGACCTTCTGTACACCAGACAGATACTCTGCCACAGCCCCTCTCCTAAAGATACAAGCATAAGCACTACAGACTGGGCACCGAATGAAGAAAGGGGTAGAGAGACACATTGTGAGTGATGCGGCAGCCAGGAAATCATGACTGAAGAGGCAACATTTCTGGCACTCAGAAAAGTAATGCAAAATGAAAGAGCGACTGAAATACTTGCTATACTTGCTTACTTTGCTATGAATAGGATTCATAGATTTTAGCTCATTTCTCAAGTGTTTATTGTTGCAAACTAGAATGAAAACAGATTTTATTCAAACAATAATTCAACATATACTGAATAACAGAGATGGAGCCGCATGACGCAGCATCTTTAACCTACTTTTTTCTGAGTGCAAACAGGAAACAATAATATTTGATGCTATAAGCTAAATATGACAAAAATAAGATTACATTATCTGGGTCTAAAAATAATACCTAGATTCAGCGTCATCCTGCATAAACAAAAAGGAAACTTGCATTTCTAGTGAAATGCTAAGAAAATTAATGTCCCTCACGGAAGCTACAAATTTCAGATTTAAGGACTGATAATTACGTCTGGATACTGACTGAACTGCATGTTGAGAATCAAACATACAACACCTCTCAATGCAAATGCTTGGGAGCACAGCGGCCAGCCAATCATGTTCTGCTTGGGAGCTTCCGGAAAATGTGTGACTGTTAGAGACCGAAGGCTGGATTAGGTCTGCCTTCAGCCTGAACCAGCAAGCCAGTTCTCATGTTCACAGCAAAGTGCCATAATAACTGTCAAAGGAACTAGTCATCCAGAACTTATAAGAGTCATGCTGCAACTACTACTGCAGTTTAAGCTTCCCTTCACAGAACAAAAACCGCACACCTTCTGATTCAACACTTTCAATTCTGGTCCCTTGTGAGACTTCAGAAAACTGAAAATCTGGACTAATTGTCACATGTAAAGCTCTATTCCTTGATCGTGCACCTGTGCTTCCCAGACCCAGCTCTGTTTGGTCCACGTGAGGCAAAAAGATGGAAGACTCTGTAGAAGCGGAGAGCCGAGAGGAATCTGAGAGCGTCGTAACAAAAAGGCCTTGCTATACCGTGCTGCAGGAAGCTTGCTTGGCAGATTCCCCAGAATGCATGCCTGGAACAAATACCTGAAGGTGTTCTGGAAGACGTTCATGCCCCCATTCACAGCATAAAGTCCACTGGAAATTTACCATACTGAGTTGGGGGGGGAGGTTTACATTTTTTTTCAGAACCGTAAAGCCCTCGTTATGAAGAAGAACGTACATTAAGTAAAATAATACACTATTGAGGGCCTTAAAACATCCCATGTGAAGGCTGTGATCAGAAAAGGAGTCAAGTCATGAAGAAATGGGTGAGACATATAGACCCAGTGCAGGAACTAGATAAGCTGAAAAGGAGGTACAAAGACTGAAAGTAGGGAAGGGTGTGTATAATTTCTCATCCATGTTCAGAACACCCCTGGGTAGTAAGAGGCTGGTGGGGAGGACAGAGAGGAAGAGGACCCAGAGAAAAGTTCTAGGAAGTGAAAATAATGCCAAAGCTTCTAGTCTACCCTACTGGAATTTTTTCAATCTTGCGTTAAAGAAACCCTTCCTCCTTCTACTCAATCTCCCTGACTCATGGGGGGACAGTGACAGTATGCTGTGTGGAAAGAAACGCATTCTGTACAAGTGCTCAAGGGCACTTCATCTTATATTGCCTGGCATACCACTGGCAGCGCCTGGTATCAGGGCTGAGCCCCCTAACTCAAGTTAAGTTAATAGCTGGGTACAGGACGTAAGAGAGTCCAGCTACCAAGAGCCTATCAGAATGAAGCTGTCGTGATGAATGGGCAGAACGCCGCAGCCCGGCTCAAGCCTGGTCTTCAATCGCCCGATTCATTAGCTGCGAGACACAAGCACAGTCCTTCTCCTCCCCTTCTACAAAAGCCAATGGCTGCTGTCTTCTCAAAGAGCTCCTGCTCCACAAGAAGCCAAATCAGCCCTCCGTGTCCAGCCATGGGTAGCCCACTGCCACAGAAAAGGATCCTGAATAGGGAGGTTAGATTTGTGTGTATGTGCTCACAAAGAGGCATCCCGCCCCTGCAATATACAAGTTTTCCCTAAACACATACAGCCTCCAGCTGTCATCGCAACAAGCGTTTTTAAAATTATTTTTCCAGATTATAGAGATCTTTGCACTGCCACCTCTGTATCAAGTGCTTCAACATGCCCGAAGTAGCAGCCGCAGAAACAGTGGAGAGGAGAGGAGAAGCTGTGTGTGAAACTGCTGCCGGTGAACTTGAAGGGGGTGGGGGGGCGGTCGGGCTTTGCTCAGTCAAACTTTGGAGGGGCGGGGGTGTTTTTTGCCTGGCCAACAAGCCCCAGGAGGCAAGTTAAGGTGGTTCTGGAGATACAGGGAAGGATGGAATCTGCAGATGGGCTGAAGAAGGAAAGGGGCTACGCTATAGCAGCAAAGGGTTCTGGGACACTGGAAGGGATAAAGATCAAGAGAGGGAAAGCCAGGCTTTTCTGTACATAGAAGGGTGGATCCTCAAACATAAGCACGTTTCATCACAATGCCAGTCCAGAGGCATGGGCCACCCACCACACAGATTCCTGAAGGTGTCATTGAAGGAAGAGAGAGAAGTAGAACAGAAGGGCGGGGCAAGAGGAAGATGATTTCTGAAGCCCCTACACATACTTGCCGTCAATTATTGATGTGTGTAGGCACAGTGAAGTGTGTAAGCAAAGATGCAAATACATGCACTTTCCACAGGAAGAAAAATTCTCCACATATATTCACACATGCGCGTGCATTTATATGCACACAACATGCAAATATGTGCATGTGTGTGTCAGGATACACACATATCTACATACATATTATGTGGATGGACAGACCCATGCACTGAACTAGATAAATGCACTAACACAGTCACGTGCATATAAATGCATACACAGGCACATTAATACATTCTTGTGTGCAGGGCATACATACAAATAGACATATATGCCTGTATTAACATATACTTAAGAGAGTATGCTATAATTTATGCAGGTATATATATATATATACACATAGTTAAGGGTTTGTATGTACAGTTATGAGGACATGTTACATATCAAGAAATTGCAGTCCATGAGTTAAGATGGCATGCTACATGTCAAGAAAACTCATGAATATATAAAATTAAGGATCCACGTGTGCACTTAAGAGGCCATGCTACATGTAAAAAAAATGCATGCATATATATATAATTAAGCGTTCATGTGTGCAGTTCAGAGGGTGTGTTACATATCAATAAAATGCATGCATATATACATTTATAGTTCAGAGTGTAACATTTACAAAGCAAATGCATGTATAGATACAGCTAAGGGGGCATTTATATAATTATGAGGGCATGTTACATATCAAGCAACTGCATGCATATAGTTAAGAGTCCCTTTATATACAGTAATATATAAACACATACATGAATACATACACACAAATATGTGTGTGCACCGTTATGAGGGCATGTCAAATATTAAGAAAATGCATGCACATATATAGTTCCAGGTGCATTTATACAGTATGTAGTAATATATACATTCATACAATACTGTATTCAGCAATGAGGGTATGCCATATAACAAGAATATATATATATGCAGTAATATGCACATCCATACAGTGTATAGTATTCAGCAATGAAGGTATGCCATATATCAAGAATATATATGTGGCATACCCTCATTGCTGAATACTGCATAACTATACACTGCGTGTGTGTGTATACATACACAGTAGAGGGTGTGGGTATACCGTTATGAGGACAGATGATAGAAAGAGAGCGAGAAAACGCACACATACAGTCAGTTAAGGGTGCATTTATGCAGCCTATCTTTATCCAGCGACGAGGGCATGTCAAGAAACTCCATCTCTCTTTCTCCCTACCCAGCGAAGGGCGGGCGTGTACAGTTCCGAGGGTCTGCTCTGCTCTGCCTGCCTGTGAAAGTCGGCTGACCTCCCCGCCGTCCCGGTGTGCCCCCCCATCTACATGCCTTTTTCACCACCTTTGGGGCGGTTGTGCGTGCGCGCCTGCACCATCTCCGCGAGGCGCCTCAAGAGCCCGGAGGGGCACGTGCGTCCCCGCTTCAGACCTCGGGGTCGGCGCATGCGCCCTCTTTCGGGGGGAGGCATGAAGAGGAGAGCGGGGGGGGGCGGGGTCTTCTGGAGGGACTCACCGGTCAAGCGGCGGCAGAAGAAGGGAAGCCGACGAGAAGGAGCCCCGCGGGCGGCGGTGGCGGCAGCTGGGGCGCCGGAGCCATCCTCCTCCTCCGTCCTCACCTGCCCGGCCGTCGTGAGGGAACCGCCGCCGCCTCCCCTCAGCCCGCCTCGACGCCGCTCAGCAGCCGGGTGGGAGGGGGAGGGAGGGAAAAAAAAAGACCGGCCGGCCCCGTTTTAGCCAATCAGCGGCCGCCAAACGCCCCCGGCACGCGCTCTCTCGCGCGCTCTCCCTGGCTCTCTCGCGCGCGCCGCTCCCCCTCCCCTCCCCTCGCCGCTCTCTTCAACCGCCGCTGCGGCGGCTGCTGGAGACACGCCCACTGCGCGGCAAGGCCACGCCCACCGGGAAGGCATGGGTGAGGAGGAGGCGGGGAGAGGCAGGGCGTTCGGTGAGCTGGTTCTCCAAGCCTCTTCTTGCGTCTCATAAAACAAAATAACCCGTTCCCAAAAAATGTCCTTGGGGTATTGCATTTCATGCTGCATTCTTGGAGGCTTCCCATGTGGAAAAGAACCATGTGCATACATACACACAGGAATTTTTTTGTACCAGGAACTCCTTTGCATATTAGGCCACACCCCTGATGTCACCATTGTTTCGCACAGGGCTTTTTTTGTAGAAGCCCGGCAGGAACTTATTTGCATATTAGGCCACACCCCTGATGTGAAGCTAGCCGGAACTGCCTTCCTGCTCAAAAGTCTGTACATAGTTCTTCCCCACACGATACGCATGAATCTACCTTATATTTAAATTGGTCTGTCAAAGTCAACTGGAACCCATAGCGTTGGAAGGGACCTCTAAGGTCATGTAGTCCAACCCCCTGCACAATGCAGGAAACTCACAAACACTTCGCCCTAAATTCACAGGATCTTCATTGCTGGCAGATGGCCATCTAGTCTTTATTTAAAAACCTCCAAGGAAGGAGAGCCCACCACCTCCCGAGGAAGCCTGTTCCACTGAGGAACCGCTCTAACGGTCAGGAAGTTCTTCCTAATGTTGAGCTGGAAACTCTTTTGATTTAATTTCAACCCACTGGTTCTGGTTCTACCTTCTGGGGCCACAGAAAACAATTCCACACCCTCCTCTATATGACAGCCCTTCAAGTCCTTGAAGATGGTAATCCTATCACCTCTCAGCTGCCTCCTCTCCAGGCTAAACATCCCCAGCTCCTTCAGCCTTTCCTCATAGGACTCGGTCTCCAGACCCCTCAGCATCTTCATCGCCCTCCTCTGGACCCAGACCTTTGGCCCATCAAAGTCAGCGGGGTTTTTTTTTTTTTTAATTCTCTACTCCTCCACTTGCAGCTGCTGGAATGGCCTTGGGTCAGCCATCGCTCTGGCAGAGGTTGTCCTTAAAAGGGCAGCTGCTGTGAGAGTCCTTTCAGCCCCACCCACCTCACAGGGTGTCTGTTGTGGGGGGGGGGGGAGATAAAGGAGATTGTGAACCGCTCTGAGATACGGCGTGGAGAGCGGGATATAAATCCAATGTCGTCTTTTCTCTGCTTGGCAAAATTCTACAGCCCATCCTCCCATCATCCCCACAAGGCCGTAAGCTCTCCCTTCTTGCTTCCAGCACATCAATGGCTATTAGCCACAGTGTATATATATGTGTGTGTGTATGTGTATATATATATATATATATATATATATGTGTGTGTGTGTGTATATGTATGTATGTCTATATGTGTGTGTGTATACACACGCACATATATTGGCCACTGTGTGACACCAAGTGTTGGGCTGGATGGGCCATTGGCCTGATACAACATGGCTTCTCTTATGTTCTTCTTACGTTCTTATATTTAAGAGTACAAAGGAAATTGTGGAGCATTAATAGGGAAGCAGATGGTTTTTTTCCCCCAGAGGACAGCTCTCGACGCTCTTGGCCGAACAACGAAATCACGGCCGTCTCTCTGGTTTTCCTGAGCAACGCGTCTTGCGTTCCCGCTGCTCCCAAGAGGCCCTGAAAATCTTAAGCGTACTAATGAGGGGAAGGGAATCTGATTTAACTAATTGGGACTTTTACTCCTCAGTAAACACGGTTAAGATTCAGATGAGAAGATACCCCCTGGGTCAGCTTGTGCTATTCCCCCTTCCTAGGCTGGAAGCTAGATGGCAGCTTTTTAAAATGCAAAATGTTGTTGTATGGGTCACTTTGGACCACGGTTGCCTCCGGCCAAACAGATTTTGCTGGTCTGGGAAGCATTTAAAAAGCAAAACAGCAACAAACGTCTTTACGATCATCCTCAAAAGAATTGTTCCATCTCTGGCCTAAGAGGGGCAAGGACAAAGCAAGTCAGCAGTCCCTCGTACAAGTCTTGTCTGGATTGATAAGATCCAGAAACAGCTTTACTCATCCGTCTTCCTATTGCCATAGAAGCTTTTTGTGATTCTTTCTACCCCTGCTGAATCCTCACAGAAGAGCCCCGTGGCACAGAGTGTTAAAGCTGCAGTACTGCAGTCCTAAGCTCTGCTCACGACCTGAGTTCGATCCCCGGCAGAAGCTGGGTTTTCAGGTAGCCGGCTCGATGTTGACTCAGCCTTCCATCCTTTTGAGGTCAGTAAAATGAGTACCCAGCTTGCTGGGGTGAAAGTGTAGAGGACTGGGGAAGGCAATGGCAAACCACCCCATAAAAAGTCTGCCGTGAAAACGTTGTGAGAGCAACATCACCCCAGAGTCGGAAACGACTAGTGCTTGCACAGGGGACCTTTCCTTTTCCTTTCCTTGAATCCTCACAATGACTCTGTGAGGTAGGTTAAGCTGAGGGAGAGAATAAGAACATAAGAGAAGCCACGTTGGATCAGGTCAGTGGCCCATCCAGTCCAACACTGTGTCACACCGTGGCCAAAAAAACCCAAGCACCATCAGGAGGTCCACTAGTGGGGCTAGCCCAAGGACACTTGGAGGGCTTCATGGCAGAGCAGGGATTTTAAACCCAAGTTTTCCCAGTTCCAGCAATCTCTAAGCACCACATTGCACTGGTTCTCACAGGTTTCAGTGAGTCAACTCAAACACTGTTTCCAGGAGTCTGAGAATGGCTTTATTGTAAATCCAGAATTATTTTTATTTATTACATAAGGATTCAGAACTCAGTCATGAACCATGTGTAATAATAATGCTTCTGAGCATGGGCAGAGTGCCTTTCCCTCATCACTGACTACAAGGATGTGGTATGAGGAGTGCCAGAGCAGAAGGCAAAACGCTCAGAACAAAACAATGGAACAATATATATACACAGAGAGACAACATATGGGCAAAAGTTGTGCATATTTCCCCAATTTCACCTAGTGAACTTCAGGGCTGTGGGGATTTGAACTCAAGACACCCTCCAACGTGCTATCTTCTACACCAGTGCCCTGACCTGATGGACTAGGTTAGCCTGATCTCATCTTGGAAGCTAAGCAGTGTCAGCTGTGACTGATATTTGGATGGGTGACCTCCAAGGGATACCGAGGTCAGGACACAGGCAGGCGATGGTGAAACACCTCTTTGCCTTAAAAACAAGTCTAGCTCACCACCTAGTGGTGCATAATGCTAAAGAGCTAGAACTTCTGGCTGCCGGACAATCTTAGGATCTCCTGGTAGGATACCACACACACTGCCATACGATTATTATTATTATTATTACTGGGATGGGAGACCACTCAGGAATTCCAAGACCCTTATGCAGAGGCATGCAATAGCAAACCACCTCTGAATGTCTCTTGCTTTGAAATGCTTATCCAGACACAATAAACCGGCCCTGACTTCAGGATTACCCACCACCATCACTACACCAAGCTGGAATATCAAGATCTTCAATACTAGGCAGTCTGGAACTCGCATCTCAGGGGGTTCACACTGATACGGTGAGTCACACCCAACTAATAGACCACCCATTTGGAGATTCAGCGGTCATTTTATTTGCCAGAACCATGCGTTCACATCAGATCTCTACCATTGTATTTGCTACCCACGTTAATACCAAGATCTAGTTATATCCCCCCCCCCCCCCCAATTTTTTAAAACACTGAATTGCTACTGAGAGGTGTCGTCCGGGAAGTCTTGGTGACCCATAACACAAGAACAGTCTTTGGTGATGGATGTTGGACTTTCTCGATGCGATTGGACGATTCTCGTTGCCTTCTTATACAGCACAGTTCAAACAATCCTTTCTAACCGAGAGACAGCAAATGAGAGAGATGCAATCCCAAGACGACTACGTAGAGGGAATAAGGAATGAGTTACAACAACCTAGAGTGTGGAAAAAAAAGTACTTTGGTTTTCTGTAAGAAACGCCAAGGATTCTCTTCAGGTGTCCTTGTGCCGATAGGCGGCTGCTCCCGGAACTAGAATGCTATCACTTCTCCAGGTATCCTGTTAGCCACTGCTTCGCTGTGATTTGTCTGAAGCCACAAAAAACCGGGAGATCACAGTTCAGTGCAGTGATACAGAGGTAGCCATCCAGAAGATGGTTTTGCCATGTTAAGTCTCAGGTGGTTGGCCAGGAGATTCAGTCTTCTCAAAAAGGAAATGTGTGTAGGTGGCAGCGGTGGGATTGGCCTGCTCCACAGAGGCAGGGTGGCAGCGGTGGGATTGGCCTGCTCCACAGACTCCTGTCTGTCCTGTTTTAGCCCTCAGAGCAGAGTGTTCAGGTGATGAACGAACATATGAGAACAGGAACTGACCAAAGCTGGGGAGTTATACGGGCTTCTCCGAAGGATCTCCAGATGTGCTTTGGGGTCGTGGGCTGTTCTCATCTCTGCTTTGTCTAGGAGGAGGAGGCCAGGTTGTCTTCTGGTGAGGGTGTCTGGAAATCAAAGAGATGTTGTCATTCAGGGGCCATTAGAGGGAGATAGAAAGCAAGACAAAGAAACGAGATGTGTTCTCAGAAAGTTTTCCAAGAGGGAAGTCTGAAATGTCAAAGAGAACGGGTGCATTGAAAGACGTTTTGATGACTAGAGGATGGGGAAAGAAGATGAAGATATTGGATTTATATCCCACCCTCCACTCCGAATCTCAGAGTGGCTCACAATCTCCTTTATCTTCCTCCCCCACAACAGACACTCTGAGCTAGGTGGGGCTGAAAGGGCTCTCACAGCAGCTGTCCTTTCAAGGACAACCACTGCCAGAGTTATGGCTGACCCTAGGCCATTCCAGCAACTGCAAGTGGAGGAGTGGGGAATCAAACCCGCTTCTCCCAGATAAGAGTCTGCACATTTAACCACTACACCAAACAAGCTCAACCCTAAGATATACCAGCACTGTTCAAAGGGTCAAGCTAACTTAAAGATATATATTATCAAAAATATACTTTTTAATTTATGATGTACACAGCAGCAAACTTTAAAAGATTAAAAACAGCTGGTCTGTAGATCAGGCTTCAAAGAGCATAAACATGAGCCTGAAATAAGCTTTAGACATTTTACAGATAGAGTTGATGAAGAAGAAGAAGATGATATTGGATTTATATCCCGCCCTCCACTCTGAAGAGTCTCAGAGCGGCTCACAATCTCCTTTACTTTCCTCCCCCACAATAGTCACCCTGTGAGGTGGGTGGGGCTGGAGAGGGCTCTCACAGCAGCTGTCCTTTCAAGGACAACCTCTGCCAGAGCTATGGCTGACCCAAGGCCATGCTAGCAGGTGCAAGTGGAGGAGTGGGGAATCAAACCCGGTTCTCCCAGATAAGAGTCCGCACACTTAACCACTACACCAAACCGGCTCTCACAGATTTCACATACAGAACTGATAAATAGATCAAATGACCAATGGGACCATATATGTTTTGTCCCCCCACAACAGACACTATGGTGAGGTAGGTGGGGCTGAGAGAGATCTGACAGAAGCTGCACTTTCAAGGACAATTCTGATGAGAACCAACTTCCAGAGGAAATGCGGGCCCTGCGGGAACTTGAACAATTCCGCAGGGCCTGCAAGACCTTCCTCTTCCGACTGGCTTTCGCTGATGAAGAAAGAAATTGCTAATGATAACCGCCATCATAAAAGAACAAATAGCATTAGCACTTTTATCACTCTAATTTAATTAACTAATTTTAAACTTAATCAGAATTTTAATGTTTGAATGTAATTTGTTTTCTTTTGTTTTCTTTGTATAATTGAAATTTGAATGATGCTGTTAGCCGCCCTGAGCCTGCTCCGGCGGGGAGGGCGGGATACAAATAAAATTTTGTTGTTGTTGTTGTTGTTGAGAGCTATGGCTGACCCCAGGCCATTCCAGCAGCTGCAAGTGGAGGAGCGGGGAACTAAGCCTGGTTCTCCTAGATAAGAGTCCGCGCACTTCACCACTACACCACGTCCCTTAGGGAAGGGACGGTGGCTCAGTGGTAGAGCATCTGCTTGGTAAGCAGAAGGTCCCAGGTTCAATCCCTGACATCTCCAATTAAAAAAGGTCCAGGTAAATAGGCATGAAAAACCTCAGCTTGAGACCCTGGAGAGCTGCTGCCAGTCTGAGTAGACAATACTGACTTTGATGGACTGAGGGTCTGATTCAGTAGAAGGCAGCTTCATATGTTCACCAAACTGACTCTCTGGAAATCTCTTTTGATGTCCCAGGAGATCCCAGGAATCTGGCAACCTGAATTCTGGGGTTTCCGAAAGAGGGAACATACTACCAGGTCTTGCCATCTTTTCCAAACCCTCACAAAATACTTTGCACATGAAAAACTTTTGTGCAGATTCCTAATACTGTGCACCAACTCCAATCTGGTATATATTTTCACACACACACACACACACAAAGAGACAGAGAGACAAACGCAGCTGATCAAAGTCTCGGGGACAAGCTGAAATGACGAGCACGTTCTGTTTTCAGGAAGTCGTGGGTGGTATTCTGGCAGTTTGGGCGGATGTGCAGAGAGGAATGTTTTATTCCTAAGAAACTCAAAAAAATGCCTTCAATTGCGTTTTCCAAAAAGTAGCCTTTGATGAAGTCTGATAGCTGGGGGGTGGAGGGGGGGGGGAGACAATAATCACCATGGATCCTAACTGTAAATCATTTGGGGCATTGAACCAAGATCTCTGGCTGTTATGCATATTCCTTTTGGGCTTGGAAATGTCTGTGTTATTCCAATGCCTAAACCCAGATCTTGGTTCTCAATGGTATCTCTATGTGTGACTGTATTTACTGATATTGGCCCCTTCCCTTCCCTTTGATCTCTTCTCACTCTTCTTGGAAAGGATAGTTTTGGCTCTTTATTTATCAGCCATATTTTTGTTGCCAAAGGCTTTCATGGCCGGAGTCCTTTGGCTGTTGTAGATTTTCCGGGCTGTGTGGCTTGGCATTGTGAGACCTGATGTTTCGCCAGCAACCGTGACTGGCATCCTCAGAGGTGTAACCCGGAAAACTGGAGTTCTCTCTGGGCCAAATTGAGAAGAAGATGGTAGGCAGGTAATTTATTTCTACTCAGGCAAGTAGGGTAGGGCTGAGTCATTATCTTCTGGGAACTTCCTGGGCTGTGACATGCCCATTAGCATGGAGGAGCTTACCTGAGGGGTTCTTTTGCATATGGATTGGCTATGGAAATTCTAATCTTATCTGTAGTGCTGTTGTAAGCTGTAGGGCATATTTGTTTTTCAGGACTGGAAGCCATGCCGTATTCATTTTTAAACTTCCTTCCTTCCTGTTGAAATTGTGTTTATGTTTATGGATTTCAATGGCTTCTCTGTGTAATCTGACATGGTAATTGGAGGTGCTGTCCAGCATTACAGTGTCTTGGAATAAGATACTGTGCCATATTTTTATCCCATCCTTTCTTCAAGGAGCTCTGGATGCCAGATTTCCCATAAGGTCATCATGCCACGCTCTGTTGGCTCTCTCACTACTTAGGGTGGCCCTGCTGGTATTGACTGGAGTCATGGCCTTTTCCATCGTGGCCCCGTCCCAGTGGAATGGACTCCCCGAAGAGGTGAGAGGAGCCCCCTCCTTGGAGATGTTCAGAAGATGCTGTAAGACCTGTTTGTTTGCCTGGGGAGTGGGCGGGTTGAACAGCAGACGTCTTTTAGGGTTACAGTTAGAGTACCCCACAAATCGGGTGAGTGGGCGAGAATGTGGGAAATGAAGTTCAGTGTTGGTAAGCATCAGTTGCTGCACATTGGGACAAAAAAATAATAACCCCCAGCTTCAAGTATAGATTTACAAAGTCTGAACTTGCTGAGATTGAGAGGGGGAAAGATTTGGGGGTCGTGGAAGATTTAAAAGGGGATTAGATAGATTTGTGGAGGATAGGTCTACCAATGGATACTAGCAGTCAATATTCCCTCTAAGCTGCAGAGTCTGGTGAGCAAAGATTCTACCTTGTGAGCTATTTATATTAAAGTTGTGAGCTGCTGCATAAATTAGTGTGTTCTGGGGTCATCCTTCCTGAGCTAAGACAAAAATGTGTGAGCTGGAGGCTGAAAATCTGTAAGCTAGCTCACGCTAACTCAGCTTAGAGGGAACACCGCTAGCAGTGGCAACTAAAGAGGACTTCCACATTCAGAAGCAGTCAGACTCAATCCCAGTTCCAGGAGGCAACATCAGAGGAAGGCCTTGGCCTCTCTGCCCTGTTGTTGGCCCTCCAGAGGAACAGTCTGGCCCCTGTGTGAGACAGGTGGCTGGACTAGATGGGCCACTGGTCTGATCCAGCAGGGCTCTTCTGATATTCTTAAGAAGGCCTCAGCCTCTCTGCCCTGCTGTTGGCCCTCCAGAGGAACTGATTGGCCACTGTGTGAGACAGGATGCTGGACTAGATGGACCACTGGTCTGATCCAGCAGGGCTCTTCTGATGTCCTTAAGAAGGCCTTGGCCTCCATGCCCTGTTGTTGGCCCTCCAGAGGAACCGATTGGCCACTGTGTGAGACAGGTGGCTGGACTAGATGGGCCACTGGTCTGATCCAGCAGGGCTCTTCTTTCTTAAGAAAGCCTCGGCCTCTCTGCCCTGTTGTATAGACAGTGTTTTTTAAAAAATAATGTAAAGAAAGGGGTGTTAGGGAGAAACATTTTCTATTCTTTGTTTATGACATGGGTAATCACCTTTTTGTTTCTGCATTTTCTTTATCTTATCCATTTGTTTTCTAAAATAATTAGATGCGGGGCTTTTTATGTAGCAGGAACTCCTTTGCATATTAGGCCACACCCCCTTGATGTAGCCAATCCTCCAAGAGCTTACAGGGCTCTTCATACAGGGCTCATTGTAAGCTCGAGGAGGACTGGCTACATCAGGGGTGTGTGGCCTAATATGCAAAGGAGTTCCTGCTACAAAAAAAGCCCCGGATAGATGATAGATATACATAAGAGAGAGAGAGAGAGAGAAGAAGAAGAAGAAGAAGAAGAAGAAGAAGACTGCAGAATTATACCACACCCTTCTTTCTGAATCAGAGACTCAGAGCATCTTACAATCTCCTATATCTCTCCCCCCAACAGACACCCTGTGAGATGGGTGAGGCTGAGAGAGCTCTTATAGACGCTCCCCTTCAAGGACAACTCCTGTGAGACCTATGGCTGACCCAAGGCCATTCCAGCAGCTGCAAGTGGAGGAGTGGGGGACTCAACCCCTGTTCTCCCAGATAAAAGTCCGCACACTTAACCACTTCACCAAACTGGCTCTCTATGCCCTAGAGAGAGAGGGAGAGAGAAAATAAAACCAAGGAAATTGGGAATGAATTGATCTACACCACACTACTTCTTGTATGAGGAAAGCCAGTCCCTGTTCTGAACTGCTGCACCAGCAACTATTGCCGGTCGTGCAGAGAGGAGATTGTTCCTGAGAAAATACTATGACTCTCATCTTGGTTCCCACATACGATATGTTCATGGGGCAATGGCTATGGAAGGGCAAAGGCCTGAGGCTTTCTCAGTGAAGCTTTGCAGCCCCCAAATGGCAGATCTACGGCCTGTCGGGGAAGAGGAGTCACCTCCAAGATACTTACTCTTTACAGTCCGGAGTCCTCTCATCAGCTAGGCACTCGTCCCAGTCGTACGGCGAAGCTGCCACCGCAACCAAAAAAGAGCAAAGAGTCAGAAAGCATTGTCGTGTTGACACGGGAAACACAAACAACAGGACTGGTTTGGTACCAAACGCCGCTGAACCTCAAATCAACACCTACACAGAGAACAGATTTGTTGGTTTGCCTGAGTTACGGCCGATCCTTCCGTTGATGTGTTCAAAGTGATTTAGGGGGGAAATAAACCCCCCATCGTGCAAACAGTCACAACAATTCTGTGCAACATCACAGCGAGCGCCAGAATTATCAGATGCCAGATGATCGTGGATAGGAATTTGGAAAGTTAATTTCGGCTTTCTCTCTGCTGCTGTCAATTAACGATATTTTGGAAAAAAACCAGCGGGGATAGAAAAATGGAGCGCAGACTTTCTTTCTCCTGTGGAAAACAAGTCCGGTGGCACCACCTCAAAGAAGGTGTGGCTCTTTCACACATATTGTGTGGCTCTCAAAGCCCCCAGCATCCCATCAGCTGCCTTGGAGAGGTCATTTGTCTCTTTAAATCACTTCTCTAAGCCAAGCCAGCTGGTATCTTGGAGAATGATTTTTAAGTTATGTTGCTTTCTTTCCACCTCTCCCTCGCCCCAGAAAAAGGCAACTAGAATGATTAAAGGGCTGGAACACTTTCCCTATGAAGAAAGGTTCAAATGCTTGGGACTCTTTAGCTTGGAGAAACGTCGCCTGCGGGGTGACATGATAGAGGTTTACAAGATAATGCATGGGATGGAGAAAGCAGAGAAAGAAGTACTTTTCTCCCTTTCTTACAATACAAGAACTCGTGGGCATTCGATGAAATTGCTGAGCAGAGAGGTTAAAACGTATAAAAGGAAGTACTTCTTCACCCAAAGGGTGATTAACATGTGGAATTCACTGCCACAGGAGGTGGTGGCGGCCACAAGCATAGCCACCTTCAAGAGGGGTTTAGATAAAAATATGGAGCAGAGGTCCATCAGTGGCTATTAGCCACAGTGTGTGTGTGTGTGTATATATATATATATATATATAATTTTTTTTGGCCGCTGTGTGACACAGAGTGTTGGACTGGATGAGCCATTGGCCTGATCTAACATGGCTTCTCTTATGTTCTTATCTACCTCCCTCCCTCCCTTCTCTCAAACATCTGATGTTTATGTCTTGCAGCTCTCAAACATCTGACATTTATTCTATGTGGCTCTTACGTTAAGCAGGTTTGGCCACCCCTGTGCTACACTGTTGTTTCCACATTTGAGATGAGATGGCTGGAGAGGGATAGCAGGTCTCAGTTGATTACTCTTGGCACTCCACAATTAAAAAAGGTACATCCGTCCGTCAATCTCTGGTTTTGATATATTGATTTCCTTCACTATGTCCCTCCCCCTTTCAGGGAATTAAACCCAAATAAATGGTGACCATATAAACTCAGCTTGTTATTCCAGTTTAATCCTTGCATCTGTCAGACAACTACATTAAGCTGCCTTCTAGCTGTATGTATCAACTAGCAACTTCCTTTTCAATGTCTCTGAAGAAGCATGCGTGCATACGAAAGCTTATGCCAGGGGTGGCCAAACTTGTTTAACAAAAGAGCCACAATGCCGAATGTTTGAGAACCGCAAGACATGAACGTCAGATGTTTGAGGGAGAGAAGGAAGGAAGGAAGGAAGGAAGGAAGGAAGGAAGGAAGGAAGGAAGGAAGGAAGGAAGGCAAATAGATGGGAGAGGTGGAAAGAGAGCAACTTTGAATGCATTCTCCAAGTTGCCAACTGTCTTGGCTTGGAGAAGTGATTTAAAGAGACAAACGCCTTTTGTAAGCTGGCCAGCAGGCTTTCGAGGACCACACAATATGTGTAAAAGAACCACGTGTGGCTCCCAAGCCACAGTTTGGCCACCCCTGGTGCTATTCCAAATAGATGGCGGAGAAGGTCCTATTCCAAAAAGAAGCCTTGAAGAAAACTTTGTCAGCTTTAAAGATGCTACTGGACTCCCACTTTCCTCCTACTGCTGCAGACCTTTCCCCTGCTAGTCGGCCATCTCCAGACTCTGAGGGAAAAGGCCAGAATGCATCCTTGTAGCAACGTTTCAATCTATTTGAAACTAGGTTAAGTGTCACCCTTCCTGACCAAGGATCGCTGGGCTTTGTGGTAGGAATGCTGGGTCAGCAATTTCAAGCCCTTTGCAGAAGGATGTGGATTCAAGTCCAGTAGCGCCTTCAAAACCACCACGGTTTCGGGGGTATAAGATTTTGAGAGTCAAAGCTTCTTTTGTCGACAGTGGAAGGAACTTTCACTCTTGAATGCTCACTCCCCCCCCAAAAAAAATCTTGTTGGCCTCTATAGCGCGTCTGGATTCGAATCCAGCTAACTGCAGATTGGCACAGCTACCCTGAAACTTACAAAATCATGGTCTCAGGTGTTCTGCAGGTGGAAGCGATGACAATTAAATAAGTTTAAGTCATAATGTGGGCATACCTAGAAGGTACACAAGAGGTGTTAAGGTGAGACCAGTCAGGAAGAAGGCTAAGGTTGCAAGACCAAGATTTATGCAGAACTGGCACCTCTTGTACATATGCACATGAAACTGCCTTTTGACTGAATCAGTCCATCAAGTTCAGTATTGTCTATTGCCTTGACTCGGATAGTCGAGGCTATCCCAATCTTGTCAGATCTCGGAAGCAAAACAGGGTTGGCCTTGGCTAGTATTTGGAAGGGAGACCTCCAAGGAATACCAGGGGCATGACGCAGAGGCAGGCAATGGCAAACTGCCTCTGAAATGTCTGTTGTCTCAAAACCTAGTCTAGCTCGCCACCTAGTGGTGCATAACAGTAAAAGAGCTAGAACTTCTGACTGCCAGACAGTCTCAGGATCTCCAGTGCATGGACTCTTATCTGGGAGAACCAGGTTTGATTCCCCACTCCTCCACTTGCAGCTGCTGGAACGGCCTTAGGTTAGCCATAGCTCTCTCAGAGCTGTCCTTGAAAGGGCACCTTTTGGGAGAGCTCTCTCAGCCCCACCTACCTCACAGGGTGTCTGCTGTGGGGGAGAAAGGGAAAGGAGATTGTGAGCCACTCTGAGATTCAGAGTGAAGGGCGGGGTATAAATCCAATACCTTCTTATACTACACACAATGCCATACACTAATTATTTAATTATTAGTATTGTCTACTAAGACCAGCAGCTGCTCTCCAGGGTCTCAGGCAGAGATCTTTCCTATCACTCTCTCCCTGGTCCTTTCAACGGGAGATGCCAGGGATTGAACCTGGGACCTTCTGCAAGCTGAGCAGATGCTTTACTGCAGGTAATGACCCGTCTCTGGACACATGCATGCAGAAGGGTATAACAACTGCTTCTTTGGGTAGGAAGACATCCACCAGGTGGGAAAGAGCCATACAACTGAATCAGCCAGTGCAGCTACAGGGGTAACACAACCTTTCAAGGGCGTGGAACTGTATCACAGACTAAGACTCATGTGCACGTGTGAGAGATAAAGTGGGAATGAGGTCTAAGGGGAGTGACTCTGGGAAAGAGGGCCCTGCCCCAAACTGCCTGGGACTTCTCCTTTCCCTGCTTTAAGTCTGAACAGGCCAGAATATTTTAGCCTGCGAGTACAGCGTGCTCTCACCTCTGCCACAAACTCAGTTAGCAAACCTGGGCAAGTCATTTTCACCTCCTTGGAATAGGAGGATACTAACTGACCTACTTTACAGGGATGGTGAGGATTACTAAATAAGGTAAATGGAACCCCCTGGAATGTTTGGGGAGGGATGGTGGCTCAGTGGTAGAGCATCTGCTTGGTAAGCAGGAGGTCCCAGGTTCAATCCCCGGCATCTCCAACTAAAAAGCGTCCAGGCAAGTTGGCATGAAAAACCTCAGCTTGAGACCCTGGAGAGCAGCTGCCAGTCTGAGTAGACAGTTCTGGAGGGAGGGATAGTGGCTCAGCGGTACAGCATCTGCTTGGTAAGCAGAAGGTCCCAGGTTCAATCCCCGGCATCTCCAACTAAAAAATGTCCAGGCAAGTAGCTGTGAAAAACCTCAGTTTGAGACCCTGGAGAGCTGCTGCCAGTCTGAGTAGACAATACTGATTTTGATGGACCTAGGGTCTGATTCAGTAGAAGGCAGCTTCATATGTTCATGGGGAGGGACGGGGGCTCGGTGGAGCATCTGCTCGGTAAGCAGAAGGTCCCAGGTTCAGTCCTCGACATCTCCAACTAAAAAGGGTCCAGGCAAATAGGCGTGAAAAACCTCCACTTGAGACCCTGGAGAGCTGCTGCCGGTCTGAGTAGACAATACTGACTTTGATGGACCAAGGGTCTGATTCAGTATGAGGCAGCTTCATATGTTGGAAGTGCTAGAGACTGGCTAAGTCCTGTTCTAAAACCAGGCTTATGAACGGAGGTAGGATCAACTCAGTTCTTGCGGTGGCTAAGTTTGCAGAAGAAATCTTGCTCCGTACCTTGAATCTGCACATCTGTTCAGTCTTTTTCAAAACAACTTTCAAAAAAATATGTAAGCTGCAGGCGATGAAAAAGAGGGGTGGATGGGCGGAGTTGGTCTTAAGCAGAGGTACAGTTTCAGCACCTTGGACAGAGATCACACGCACGGGGCAAGGTTTTCATGGCCGGAAAGACCCCTGGTTGGAAATGCCTTGGAAACGTAGGAAGTTGGGTCCATCTATTTCAGACCCTTCTGCTCCAATTGGCAGCCACAGCAGCTCTCTGGGGCCTCAGACATTCTTGTGAGAGATGCAGCAGGAGCGAGGCCTAAAGGGACTTTTGGGAAGAAGGTCCTATTCCAAAAAGAAGGTTCTATTCCAAACAGCCCGAGACATCACCTGCCCCGCTATAAGGCCTTTCAGCTGGAGTTTCCCTTGGGGTTAAACCTGAGAGATCGTCTGCATTTAAAGCCTGTGCCCACACGCTAAGCCACAGACGTGAGATAAGGGGATGATCTTTGCGTCTCGTCAGTAACAGAACGGCTTCTGTTACTGGCCAACAGTGTTCCCTCTAAGCTGAGTTAGTGTGAGCTAGCTCATAGTTTTTTAGCCTCCGGCTCACGTATTTTTGTCTTCGCTCACAACAAATGGCCCCGGAGCAAACTAATTTATGCAGCAGCTCACAATTTGAATGCTGGTAGCTCACAAGGTAGAATTTCTGCTCTCAAGACTCCGCAGCTCAGAGGGGACATTGGTGGCCACCCGTCAAGAATTCCACCCGCTTTCTCCCTCCGGAAGCGGATGACTCACGGTCCTTTGTAGCGTTAGAGGGTGTGAAGGGATCCAAGAGCTCCTTGGCCTCTGCGATCAGCAAATTCCAGAGCTCTGTAGAAAGAGGGCAGGCTTCTGAAGTCCCCTCTGTTTTGTCCTCTTTGGCTGGAAAGTGGACTCTAACGAGAAAAGAGAGATGGTTTGGGGTTTCTGTGCTGGGCACTTCAGGAAATCCCCTGTCTCAAATCCAGTGCTTCTTTTTTGTAGCGGGAACTCTTTTGCATATTAAGTCACGCACCCCTGATGTAGCCAATCTTCTTGGAGCTTACAGGAGGCCCTGTACGAAGAGCCCTGGAAGCTCTTGGAGGATTGGCTGCATCAGGGGTGTGTGGCCTAATAGGCAAAGGAGTTCCTGCTAAAAAAAAAAAAAAGCCCTGCTCAAATCCAAGTCAAAAAGAAAACGGAGGGGGTGGGGACTTAACCCAAAGAACCAGAAAGGTTAACAGCAAACCAAGCCGAGGGCCTATTGTGAAAATCAATATAGACAGCTTAAATATTATCAAAAATACATGTATTTATTATGGAATAATTAAAAGCATTTCTGGGGCCCAACATTAGCCTGATTACAAATTGATATCCCTGTGGAAAACAATGAGACCTGATCCGTTTCAGCCCCAAAAGGCCTTCTTCAAGCATACTGTATATACAGACAGGCTCACGATACAACTTTTAACTATTAAGTAATCAAATCCTGGAAGTTAAACAGGATTTCTGTATTTGGAAGGGAGACCCCCCCCCCCGAAGCAAGACTCTGCAGAGGAAGGCAATGGCCAACCACCTCTGCTTCTCCCTTCACAGCCCCTTGCTGGGGTTGCTCTCAGTTATAAGCTAAGCAGGGTCAGTACTTGGAAGGGAGACCACCAAGGAAGGCTCTGCAGAGGAAGGCAATGGCCAACCACCTTTGCTTCTCCCTTGCCTTGAAAGTTCCTTGCTGGGGTCACTATAAGTCTTGGAAGAGAGACCACCAAGGAAGGCTCTGCATAGGAAGGCAATGGCCAACCACCTTTGCTTCTCCCTTGCCTTGAAAGTTCCTTGCTGGGGTCACTATAAGTCTTGGAAGAGAGACCACCAAGGAAGGCTCTGCAGAGGAAGGCAATGGCCAATCACCTCTGCTTCTTCCCTTGCTTTGGAAGGCCCCTGCTGGGGAAACCTGTTGTCAGCTGTGACTTGACAGCATTTTACACACACATGCTTTCTTGAGTCAAAGCTCACCGCGTTGGTATAGCACATCATTCTTGAAAATGATTCCCAAAAACACATCTCACCTCTTCTCTGTACAGGAGGAGCTCAGGAGTTTATGGACGTTCTGGGGGTGAGAACAGAAAAACAAAGAAAATGATCTTCGTAAGAACAGAAAGTGAAAGGTCCAAAGCAGCAATAACTTGTTCCTCCTCCACAGGGGTGGGATTCTAGCGGGAGCTCCTTTGCATATCAGGCCACACACCCCCTGATGTAGCCAGTCCTCCAAGAGCTTACAAAAATAGCCTTGCAAGCTCTTGGAGGATTGGCTACATCAGGGGTGTGCGGCCTAATATGCAAAGGAGCTCCTGCTAGAATCCCACCCCTGCTCCTCCACAACCACCACCACTCCCAGCCACAGAGAGAATTTTTTTTTTTTGCTCAGTCAGATCAAGTGTGTGCAACTAATTCATGTTGTTGTCTTTTTATTTTTTTTTAAAGAACTGGCTGCCCTCTCTACCAATCCCAAGGAAGCTCTACCGCAAGCGATCCAGAGCAAAAAGTTGGCTTTTGCAAATCCATAAAAGCCTTTTAACTTGCAAAGACGAACACCCAAGGTACGCTCCAGCAGCTGTAAATTAAGTGCAGGGCGGAAGAGGTAAAAGGCAACCAGAGAAACCTTTTCAGTGTAGCATTTCCAGAGGCTTTTAGCAGATTCACCACCCGAAGCAGGGATGCCAGCCTCCAGGTGGGGCCTGGGGATGCCCCGGAATTACTGTTCATCTTGAGGCTACATTTTCTCTCAGTTCCCCTGGAGAACATGGATGCTGGACTCTGTGGCACTGTACCCCATTGTGGGTCTCTGCCCTCCCCAGACTCCATCCCCAAATCTCCAGGAATTTCCCAACCTGAAGCTGGTAACCCTACCACCCCACCTGCTGGTGCCTGTTGAGGCACCTGGTAACTCGAGCCCAGAGGTTAACCTTCTAAAGAAAGACGCCTGGGGGTGGGGGGCGGGCTGGCACACAACCTTGCCTGCAGGGCTTTTTTTGTAGCAGAAACTCCTTTGCACACCGCTGATGTAGCCAATCCTCCAAGAGCTTACAGTAGGCCCTGTACAAAGAGCCCTGTAAGCTCATGGAGGATTGGCTATATCGGGGGGAACGGGGGGGGGTGGAGCCTAATTTGCAAGGGAGTTCCTGCTACAAAAAAAGCCCCTGCTTGTCTGTAAACCACACCCTGGTGTGAGAAAATACCTCAGAACTACTTGGCTATGAGTCTCTGGCAATGTATAAACTCATGGCATTTCCTTAATTCCCTGATTTGGCCAAAGGACTACACCGGCAGTTCCCAAACTGTGTGTCAGAAGAGAGCGGGCAGAAGAGGGTGAGCTAGAATATGGGTCTTCAAGAGGGCTGAGGGCCAATTTGGGTCCGTGTGCTTTATAGGGGTACAGTTCCCAGAATCCCCTGGGGAGAAGGCATGATTCTGGAACCTGCAAAGTGCAGTGTGTAGCCGTGTCCTTAGAGCAAAGGATAATACCTTTCCCCTAACCAACCTCTGGCGCAGAAGAGCCCTTTCCCCACCCCACGTGCTGTCTAATAACCAATTGACCTGTTCTGGAGGTCAATAAAGGGGGTCAGAACACCCCACCACCGACTTCTGCCCTTCACCTGCACAAAGAGAAGAAGTCTTTTGTTGCAGATTTCCAGACGTTTCCTTGTGACCTCCGATTTCCTCAGCTGCCCATCCACCTGCGACAACCGCCTTTTCAGCTCTAGGAATTCGTTCTGATGGGAAAAGAGAAGACAAGGGGGGAGAAGTCGCAGAAGTTTTGGCTACAAGAAGGAGACAGCATACTAGAGTAACGATAGACTCAAAGAGCCGAGGGCATGAACAGGGGTGGAATTCTAGCAGGAGCTCCTTTGCATATTAGGCCACACACCCCTGATGTAGCCAATCCTCCAAGAGCTTATAAAAAAGAGTCTTATCAGCTCTTGGAGGATTGGCTACACCAAGGGGGTGTGGCCTAATATGCAAAGGAGCTCCTGCTAGAATTCCACTCCTGGGCATGAATTTTCGGAACCTTAAAAGACTTCCCCTATCCGCCCTCCTCCGAGACTTGAATCTCAAGAGTTCCCTTTGATTCAAAAAAGCAAACCAAACTTTAGATGGCCCTCAGTGACTCTCCCTCTCAGAGTTATCCCCGCAAAAACAGCTTTTGATGTCTCTTTCCTGCGCAGGCTCACCTCTACTTCGGAAGCCAGCCTGGCTTTCCTCCCCAAAAGCTGGGTTTTCAGCTCCACGATTTCGGCCTCCAGCAAGTGAATGACTTCCTCGTAATCCTGCTCGGCGCTGTGGGCTTGTCGCTGGGACACCTCGGCCACCTGCAGCTTGTTGTGCAGAGTTCGGTTCTCCGAGAGGAAGCCCAGGGCCTTCTGGGATGGGGAGGAGGAAACGTGAGTTGCCCGACTTGACTTAAGCCAGTAGTCCCTCTCAAAGTCATATTGTGAGTACAGGCATTTTTTTTTTTGAAGTTTCCCCATCTCAAGGGCTTGAGGTGGGTAGTAATTGGAGTTGCCAGCTTCTAGGTGCGGGCTGGAGATCTCCTACTATTACAACTGATCTCCAGGTGATTGGGAAGAAAATGGCCGCTTTGGAAGGAGAACTCTGTGGCTCTATACTCCACCGAAGTCCCTCCCCTCCCCAAAACCCGCCCTCTCCTGGCTCCACCCCACAAATCTCCAGGTATTTCCAATTTTCAAAAGTTGTATTGATTTCAAAAAGATTGAGGGCAGGGAATAGGGGGAGTAGAAAGCGCAATACATTTTGACCTTGTTCTGCATAAAATTTACTTTCAAAAAATACAAGCTTAGTTCTACAATACTTCCTTTACATGAATTGTCCCATATTGTGAAAAGGCGAAACAATTTTGGCAAATGATTCAGCAAGAGATTTCGAAAGTTTTGGGATATAATATTAAGAAGGCGCCAGACATTTTTTTGTTGGGATTACAAATGGAAGCATTTCAAAAACAAGATAGAACGATAATTTGGTATATGCTTTCAGCTGCACGGACTTTATATGCGCCAATGTGGAAGCAAGACAAAATACCAGAAATGTGGGAGTGGACTTTGAAAGTTATGCAATGGACAAGCTTACAAGCATCTTAATAGAACAAGACTTAGAGAAGTTTAAAGATGAGTGAGGAAAGTTTCAAAAGTATATTGAAAAACAATGGAACGTTAAAGGACATTTGGCGATCTTTGACAATGGTTAATCTCTAAAGAAACTTTATATGGATTACAGTAAACAAAATGAGATTATTGGATTATATCTTTTTCATTTCTTTGTGAATGACTGAAAAGGACTACTATGAAGATGGATTGCAATTATAACCTATGGTTTTTTCTTTGTGAAGTTTTTTTTTTATTATGAAGGAAGATTCTTTAATAGATTGAGTTTATTACCTTTTAACAAATTAAATAAAATAGTAATAGGGAATGGTTTGCTAACGGGGTTGGCACTACCGGGGGTCACCAAAAGGGGGGAGGGATGGAGAAAATGTAATGTATGTGTATTAACTTTTAACAGCAAATGATAATATGCTATTATAATATATTACATTATAATAAAGTGTTTTAAACAGGATGAATTGTCCCATAATAATAATAATAATACTTTTTATTTATATCCCGCCCTCCCCGCCAAAGCAGGCTTAGGGCGGCTCACAACATGTAAATGCAATGTACAATAAAACCATATGTGATAGTTACAATTACAATTATAAAATCATCCTTAAAACAGTAAAACAACTTGTATTAAAATTAACATTATGGTGCTATGGCTAAGGTCTTCTAAAGAATTCAGTGACTAGAATATAAAACATAACCAGCGAGCCTTTCTTGGCTCATATTATTATGTCTAAACTAAACATCATCCACATTTTAAATTTTTATAGCATAAATCTATTGTTAAAATTGTCTATTAGTTTTGACAATTCTAGTAAAGGCAATTTTATAATATAAAATACAGGGGGGGGGGGGGCGGGAAGGAGAAATAAGTTCACGCCAGAGAATCTTAAGGGTCTTGACTGTCTAACCAGGCATAAAATTTCATCCAATATTTTCTTGCTTCTTCTTTAGATTTCCCAGCCAACAGCTGGGATAGAAAGTTCAGCTCTGATCTCCAGGTATTTCCAAGCCCAGATCTTCCCAAGCCCAGAGCTAGACACAAGATTTATCTGATTTTTTTTTTTTTGTTAGTCCCTTCTCTTACTCATGGAGCTCAAGAGGTTAATAAATTAATAACAACATTTTTTAAAAAAAAAACCCAAATCTTATAATCACGGTTTAGAACTACTTTATATTAAATGCAGTCCTAAATAAAACTCTTCTTCAGCTGCCTCATCTCTCAGGTCAGATTTTAGACTGTTGACTCCTTGAAGCAAGGACTGGTCTTTTATGGTACTCCAGAAAGCTCCATTTGGTAAAAGCTCCATGAGGTAATAACCATCTTCAAAAACAGGCACGGAGCTCAAGAGCCGAATCTGACCCGACTAGCCCCTTCCCCTCACCTGGTTAAGACTCTGAAGCTCGTCTTCCATGGACTTCTTGCTGCTTTCTACTTCCTTCAAGAGAGTCTGGGCAGAAAAGATTGAAACAACACCCTCTGTTTAGGTCAGGCGTAGCCAAACTTGCTTAATGTAAGGGGCACATAGAATAAATGTCAGATGTTTGAGAGCCGCAAGACATGAATGTCAGATGTTTGAGAGAAGGGAGGGAGGGAGGAAATAGATGGGCAGGGAGAGAGAAGTAGAAAGAAAGCAACTTTAACTCCAAATTTCTTCTCTAAGTCAGCCAATGGGGTCGTGGGAGCTTTAAGAGTCACACAAAATGTGTGAAAGAGCCACATGTGGCTCCCGAGCCACAGTTTGGCCACCCCTGGTTTAGGTCATCTTCTCTGAACAGACATGTCAAGGCCAGCTTCAACCTAACCTCGCTGGATTGTTGTGAGGATAAAACCAAGAAGGTAGAACTGGGTACATCACCCTCTGAGCTCTGCGTTCTAGCAGAGGACTGTCTGTTGGATAGGTGAGAGCCAACGTGGTGTAGTGGTTAAGAGCAGCAGACTTTAATCTGGAGAACCAGATTTGATTCCTCACTCCTCCACATGCAGCCAGCAGGGTGACTTGGGACAGTCACAGTTCTCTCAGAATTCTTTCAGCACTGAAAAAACAAGTCTAGCTCGCCACCTAATGGTGTGTAATGCTAAAAGAACAGGGGTGTCAAACATGTGGCTCGGGGGCCTAGTTGCATGGGCTCCTATCAGGTCCCCATGCAACTGGCTGTCATTTACTTCCTTCTCCCTATCTCTTGCTTCCTTCTGCATCACAGCTTGCTTTGCCAGGCTCTCTCAATCACACACCAGAGCTACTGAGCCAAGCCTCTCTTTCTTCTATTGGCTGAGGCTCCTCCCCCTCCTGGTTCCCTGGGGAAGGAAGGAAAGAGCCAGAGCTTCCTTTGCCCAGTTCCCTGGATTGCATAGGAGAAGTACAAAGAAAGCACCTTTAAGACCAAGCGCTTCTTTAAGCATGTTTTTATTTTTTTTAATAAAATATTGAATTGCGTTTGCCTGTGTCCTTTATTAAGCTTATATCTCTGCTAACTAATCTTAAATAGGTACACTGATAGGTACACTAAATAGGTACACTGATGAGACGAGGTCTCATTTATGTCAGATCTGGCCCTCATAACAAATGAGTTCGACACCCCCGAGCTAGAACTTCCAGCTGCCAGCCAATCTTTGGATCTCTCGGCTCTACTACAGACGCTGCCATATGATAATTATTAATTAACTATTATTGTTGGTTAGGCAGATTGTACTGGGGCTTCACTGGAGACTGGAGGTCCCTATTCTGCCGTGACTCGTGCTTCAGGATCTCACAATCTGGGCCACCGTGACAGATGGCCCACAGTCTGCCTGCGTTATCCCAAGCGAGACCCTCACCTTTAGCCGCCGGACTTCCTGCCGCAGCTCCATCATCTCCAACTGCAGCTGCTCCAGCTCTTCGCTGTCGTTGCAGCTGACCGAGTCGAACGTCTGAAAGAAGGATCAGGTGCGCCAGTGAGGACAGTGCGCTTGCAAGGTAGCGGGTTAGTAGGCCATGCTCAGCGACGCTCTTTGAAGATCTCTCGACAGGCCCTCGAAGCGACGCTTAGCCGTCGTAACCCGCTAAAACAGTTTTGCGACACAAAGATCGCTAATCTGAAGAGCGTATTTTTTGTATTTCACAGTGATTGAGTCTCCGGGCCCTGAGATTGTTAGCAAGAGATACAGGCGTGCGGCTTTTCCACAGCGTTATCAGAGCAGAAGTGGTTGGCTCGTACAGCCGAGGATTATATCTGGGGCAGATTTGCTACGGTTCTAAGCCATCCCCTCGAGGTGAGGAAACAGCTTGAAAGGATTCGCTGGGGCATATCTTTCCCGCTCAGCATTAGGGAACTTTTCTCCCCTTAAACTCTTTGACGCCCGTGAAATCTGATGGTGGGGTGGTTTCTACCTTTTTTGCTATGTTTTGTTGACGGAAGAACTGGCTTATGCCAGAATTAGGAACGAACGGCAATTGCTGAAAGCACTGTCTTCCTTTCTCCCTGGTATTATTTCTAAAGATAAACGTGTGATGTGCTATTATAGCATGGGAAATCTCCTTGCTGTTGGCAGAAGAAGCCAAGGAAATGGAGTAGAAGCGTGGAGGGGAGAATTCACACCACGTAGGGTTGCCAGCTCTCAGAGATTTGGGGATGGAGCCTGGGGAGGACAGTAGGGCACAATGCCCGAGACTCCACCCTCCAAAGCAGCCCTTTTCCCCAGGAAAACTGATCTCTGTTGCCTGGCGTTCACTCGTAAAAGCGGGAGATCTCCAGGCCCCACGTGAAGGCCTGCAGCCCTATTTCTCCAGGGGAACTGATCTCTGCTGTCTGGAGATGAGCTGTAATTCCAGGGAATCCCCAGGCCCCACCTGGAGGCTGGCTTCCCTTGGCTGTACCTGGGAATGATTGATAGGCCTCCTTTTTAAAGAATGTGTTTCTTTATACTTATTGACATGTTACGAATTCTTTATTGCTATCGTTCTCCTAAATTATTCTGCGTTGTGCTCATGATCTAGGTTTCCGTCCCCTCCTTTGGATTCCTATTGGAAATACTGCCTGAAATGTTGTAATGGATGAGTTACGTCGAACTTGTTTAAGTGCCTTTATGGGTTGAAAGAGCAGTGTTTATTGAGTACTTATATTTATGAGATTTTGAGGCCGGCTTAACATAGAACCTTGGTTCTCTCCTGATCTACTTATCTGTAATTTCTCTTGGGTTGCCAACCTCCCGGTGGGGCCTAGCAATTGTCTGCTATTACAGTGAATCTCCAGATGACAGCGATTAGTTTCCCTAGATAAAAATGGCTGCTTTGGAGGGCGAACTCTGCAGCATTGTCCCCTGCTGAGGCCCCTCCCTTCCGTAAGCTCCACCCTCTCCCCAGACTCAGCCCCCAAACCTCCAGACATTTCCCCGCTCAGCATAAGGAACCCTCTTTGCAAACACACACACACAGAGCTAAACTCAGGGCTTTTTCTTTGCAGCAGGAGCTCCTTTGCGCATTAGGCCACACACCCCTGATGTAGCCAATCCTCCTGGAGTTTAGAGTAGACCCTGTAATAAGAGCCCTGTAAGCTCTTGGAGGGTTGGCTGTATCAGGAGGGTGTGGCCTAATATGCAAAGGAGCTCCTGCTACCCAGAAAGCCCTGGCTAGGTGGTAAGGGAAAAGGAACTGGGAGGGGGGGCTGCGGGGGAGCTCACCAGAGAATGGAAAGCCGAGGTGTCCAAGAGCATGGCCACTTCGTGTTGAGTGAAGAGCACCGAGTTGGAATCAAGGCCGGCCTCCTCCAGCTCTTCTGGAAACAGGTCCCTGAGCGCATGGAGGACATCTGTTGTGAGGAAAGGAAGAGAAAAAGAGAAGCCACGGAGAGTGATTCCTTAAGGCGCAGCAGCATTGCAAATGGCAGTTCATGCGTCCCGAAGAAACCAACACTTGTTTGGGAGAAGAGTGAGCCAGGAAGGACACCTGCTAGCTTGGAAGCAATGGCAGGAACTCCTGTCTGGTTTTTAATCATCATGAATAAACCCTGGTTTGTTGGTGAGATTGGGTTATTATACCCACTGTGCCCAGCCTGGCGTCATCCCAGGCAAAGCTGTTCTTCCCTACCTGCAAATGTGTCCTTTTTCCCGATTCTGCAACCTGCAAATGTGTCCTTTTTTCTGATTCTACAACCTGCAAATGTGTCCTTTTTTCCGATTCTGCAACCTGCAAATGTGTCCTTTTTTCCGATTCTGCAACCTGCAAATGTGTCCTGTACGAAGACCCCGTACAGTTTCCAAGGCAAGAGGTGTTCAGAGGTGGATTTGCCCCTGCCTCTGCATTGCGACCCTGGACTTCCTTGGTGCTCTCCCACCCAAGTACTAAGCAGGGCTGACCTTCTCAGCTACTGAGATCTGATGAGATGGGGCTACCCAGGCCAACCACCTCCCCCACGCAAGCTCCCCCAAATGTGAATGAAAAGTTAAGCCTCAAAGAGAACTCTTTCCAGAGCCAGCACTAGAGGGCAGCAACTCCCTGCTCTTCACTCGCTTCAGAGACGATGCAAGCTGCTCTTTCTTTTTGTTTCAACCCAGGTCCATCACAAACTACCCTTGACAAGAGATTTCCCCCCATTTTAGACCAGGGGTGGCCAAACTTGCTTAATGTAAGAGTATACATAGAATAAATGGCAGATGTTTGAGAGCCGGAAGGAAGGAAGGAGGGAGGAAGGAGGGGAAGGAGGAAGGAAAGAAGGAAGGAAGGAGAGAAGGAGGGAGGAAGGAGGAGGGAAGGAGGAAGAAGGGAAGGAAGGAAGGAGAGAAGGAGGAAAGAGGGAAGGAAGGAAGGAGAGAAGGAGGCAGGAAGGAGGAGGGAAGGAGGAAGAAGGGAAGGAAGGAAGGAGAGAAGGAGGGAGGAAGGAGGAGGGAAGGAGGAAGAAGGGAAGGAAGGAAGGAGAGAAGGAGGCAGGAAGGAGGGGGAGGGAGGAAGGAGGGAAGGAAGGAAGGAGAGAAGGAGGAAAGAGGGAAGGAAGGAAGGAGAGAAGGAGGGAGGAAGGAGGAGGGAAGGAGGAAGAAGGGAAGGAAGGAAGGAGAGAAGGAGGGAGGAAGGAGGAGGGAAGGAGAGAAGGAGGCAGGAAGGAGGAGGGAAGGAGGAAGAAGGGAAGGAAGGAAGGAGAGAAGGAGGGAGGAAGGAGGAGGGAAGGAGGAAGCAGGGAAGGAAGGAAGGAGAGAAGGAGGCAGGAAGGAGGGGGGAGGGAGGAAGGAGGGAAGGAAGGAGGAAAGGAAGGAGGGAGGGAAGGAAGGAAGGAGAGAAGGAGGAAAGAGGGAAGGAAGGAAGGAGAGAAGGAGGCAGGAAGGAGGAGGGAAGTAGGAAGAAGGGAAGGAAGGAGAGAAGCAGGCAGGAAGGAGGGGGGAGGGAGGAAGGAGGGAAGGAAGGAGAGAAGGATGGAGAAAGGAGGGGGAGGGAGGAAGGAGGGAAGGAAGGAGGGAAGGAAGGAGAGAAGGAGGCAGGAGGGAAGGAAGGAGGGAGAGAAGGAAGGAGAGAAGGAGGAGAAAGGAGGGGGAGGGAGGAAGGAGGGAAGGAAGGAGGGAGGGAGGAAAGGAAGGAGAGAAGGAAGGAAGGATAGGAGGGAAGGAAGGAGAGAAGGAGGGGGAGGGAGGGAGGGAGGAAGGACTCTGGATATGCTTTATGAACTCAGTGCTGTAACGTAACTTCACAACTCAAGTTTAGGTAAAAAGGAAAATATACAAAAGCCTAACAAACAGGCTAAGAAAACTATTTAAACAAATCAGTACACTGTGAACTCTGGATATGCTGTATGAACTCCATGCGGTTAACGTAAATTCACAACTCAAGTGTAAATGAGAAAGAAAATATACGAAAGCCAAACAAATAGGCTAGGATAAACATTGTATTAGAATCATAACTCGTTCAAATAATACACACCGTTCAATTTCTTGGATGTTTAAGTATTCTTTATCATTAATAATTTCATAAATATAGTGTATTAGCGTTGAATGCATTTATACGCTGTGCTTTAGAAGTTTTTGATCCCCTCCCAGCTGGTGGCAGTGGACGTAGAGGAATGAATGAATGAGAGTGGGAGGGAGGCCCAGCTGACGTTGCAGTGGCAAGTTTATGTCTCTTCCGACGTGTCCCGGAAGTGATATCACCACGCAGACGCATTGGGCCAATGCTCTGGTATTTGGGCCAAAACTTTATGGTAAATTTGGCTTCTACCACAGAGTTTTTGCCCAAATACCATAGTATCATCTTGATGTCATTTCGGAAGTTGATTGGCTTGTTTGTTGCCCGATAGCCAGCATTCAAGGATGCTTCTGCCCAGGTCTCTCCACCAAGTCCCCAAAGCCAGGTCAGCTACCCTTGGACTCACCTCCATAGGCCACTGTGCCCTGGGAGTCTGTCGTCACGCTCTGCCTCAGCTGCCTCTTCTTCTCCTCACTCACATCAAGGCCCAGGTATTGCAGCATCTTTCAGCAGGTGAGGGACAAACCGTGCCGTTCACGTTGGGGCGGGGGGAAGCAGAGAAACAAGAAGAAAAGGTGACAAAATGTTGATGTTTGCGCCCACTGGTTTGTGGCTTTGTAATCTCTGTTACCTCTTTGTGCTCTCTTCCCTTCATAAGAACACGTGAAGCCATGTCAGAACAGGCCAAAGACCCATCCAGTCCAACACTCCATGTCACATATTAGCCAAACCCCAGGGGGCATCGGGAGGTCCACCAGCAGGGAAGACCTCCCACTGTTGCCAAGATTCAAGAAGACAGGGCATCACTGCTCCAGGCTTAAGAGAACATTAGAGAAGCCATGTTGGATCAGGCCAGTGGCTCATCCAGTCCAACACTCTGTGTCACATAAGAACATAAGAGAAGCCCTGTTGGATCAGGCCAGTGGCTCATCCAGTCCAACACTTTGTGTCGCACTGTGGCCAAAACCCAGAAACTATCAGGAGGTCCACCAGCAGGGTCAGAACTCCAGAAACTCTAGTACTGTTGCCGTCCCCTGAGCACCAAGAATACAAAGCATCGCTGCCCCAGACATAAGAACATTAGAGAAGCCATGTTGGATCAGGCCAGTGGCCCATCCAGTCCAACACTCTGTCACACAGTGGCCAAAACCCAAGGGCCATCAGAAGGTCCACCAGTGGGGGCCAGAACTCTAGGGACCCTCCCACTGTTGCCCCCTCCTCAAGCACCAAGAGACAGAGCATCACTGCTCCAGACATAGAACACAAGAGGAGCCATGTTGGATCAGGCCAATGGCCCATCCAGTCCCACACTCTGTGTCACACAGTGGCCAAAACCCAGGGGCCATCAGAATTCCAGAAGCCCTCCCACTGTGGCTCCCCAAGCACCAAGAAGATGGAACATCACTGCCCCAAGGAACTTATAGAGACACTCATGGCTCTCTTGGAGTTGGCAGCTTGAGTTGATGAAGTGCTGGAGAACTTGCGAGTGGAATCTGTGGCGGGCAGGGTTTGAAGAGGGGAGGGGCTTCAGTTCACCTTCCAAAATGCCCATTTCTCTCCATGGGAAGTGATCGCTGTTCCCCGGAGATCAGCTACAATCCCAGGAGATCTCCAGCTATCACCTGAAAGTTCATAACCCAAGCTCTCTGCTGCCCTGTTTTGTCCTCAGCCCATCTTTAAGCAGACTAGCCCAAGGTCTCCCAGAGCATTCAAGCCAGGTCTCTCTGCATCTGCTCTGGGGCTCCTAAATGCCAAATGCTGACGGCGGGGGGGGGGGGGGGATAAAGGGCTGTCATGTTTGACTCACCAGATCAATTTTCCCATCCTTCAGACGGACGTGGGGATCCAGGGCCACTTTGGGCTTGCTGGCCGGAGCCACTCGCTGGTTGGAAGGGGACGGGGGACCTAAGAGGGAAGAAGCAAGAACTCATTTTAGAAAGGTGCGAGGGAGGGAGGAGGGAGGGAGAGAGAGAGGGAGAGAGACGGAGAGAGAGAGAGAGAGAGAGGGAGAGAGAGAGGAGAGAGGGAGAAAGAAAGAAAGAAGAAAGAAAGAAAGAAAGAAAGAAAGAAGAAGAAAGAAAGAAAGAAAGAAAGAAAGAAAGAAAGAAAGAAGAAGGGAACGAGGGAGGGAGGGAAGAGGGAGGAAGGAAGGAGGGAAGGATGGAGGAAGGAAGGAGGGAGGGAGGGAAGGAGGGAGGGAAGGAGGGAGGAAGGAGGAAGGAAGGAGGGAGGGAGGAAGGAGGCAGGAAGGAAGGAGGGAGGAAGGAGGGAAGGAGGAGGGAAGGAAGGAAGGAGGGAGGGAAGGAGGCAGGAAGGAGGAAGGAAAGGGAGGGAGGGAAGGAGGGGGGGAGGAAGGAGGGAGGGAGGGAAGGAGGAGGAAGGAAGTAGGAGGAAGGAGGGAGGGAGGAAGGAGGGAGGAAGGAAGGAGGGAGGGAGGAAGGGGGAAGGAAGGAAGGAGGGAGGAAGGAGGGAGGTAGAGGGAGGGAAGGAAGGAAGGAGGGAGGAGGGAAGGAGGCAGGAAGGAAGGAGGGAGGGAAGGAAGGAGGGAAGGAGGCAGGAAGGAAGGAGGGAAGGAAGGAGGGAAGGAAGGAGGGAGGGAAGGAAGGAGGCAGGAAGGGAAGGAGGGAAGGAGGGAGGAAGGAAGTAGGGAGGAAGGAGGGAGGAAGGAAGGAAGGAAGGAAGGAAGGAAGGAAGGAAGGAAGGAAGGAAGGAAGGAAGGAAGGAAGGAAGGAAG
>NC_083242.1:7459863-7487538 GCF_032191835.1 Heteronotia binoei
TTTCACACCGGATAGTGATTGAATAAAGAGACATGGCTATCCTTGCCCGTCTTGTTCCCCCAGGGATGGACAGATGAGGTCGGGTTGCCAGCTGCAGGCTGGGAGAGCCCTGGAGATGTGGGGAGGGGTGGAAGCGTGTGGAGTGCAGGGGCTGGAAGGGGAAGGACTTCAGTGGGGCACAATGCCCTCGAGTCCACCTTCCAAAGCCGCCATTTTCTCCAGGGGAGCTGATCTCTGTTGCTCGGAGTTCAGTCGTAATCCCAGGGAAGCCTAAGGTGGAGTGGTTTGAGTGGTACCATTTCAGATTCGGGTGGGGGGGGGGGAGCCCAAACGAATGCCCTACCAACCAAAACTATTCTTATTGGGGCTAGACGAGAACGCTTCCCCTTGAAGCGATAATATTTCCGCATGTAAGGAGTTTTCCGCCAAAACTGGAAGCCTCTTTAGTCCCGTGAAATCTGCAAGGGACCAAGGAACCTCCAGTCCCCGTGGATTGCAGAAACCAGACAGAGAGCTCTGAGCTTCCGTTCGACTCCCACGCTTGGCCGTGTTCGGGCAGAAGCTGCCGCAGGCCTGATGGGCAGTCACAGTGAAGCCAGCTTCCAGCGTCATCTCCCCAGGTGAGAAGGTTCAGTCCCAGACGTTGCCCTCCTGAGAGTAATCCAGGTAAATCCTACAATCCATCTCTCGCTGCAGAGCACAACAGATTGGAGGCTGGCCTGAGGGACTCAGCGGGGAGTCTGAGGTGGGGCGGGCAACCACTGTGCTGGTGGTGGGGGGAGCTCAAGGGCAATGTGGCTCCTCTCCCATGCCTCATTAATTGGGATTAGCTCTGCAGGGGGAGAGGGGGTGGTTGGCCATTAACTCCGAGCAGAGCTTCCCCCAGGTGGGCCGTAAATCTGGCCAGAACACAACAAGCCTCGCCTGGACTGGCTTGTTCTCAGAAGTCTGAACTGCTCTGAAGCACAGAATGGAAGCCGTGCAATCGAGACAAGGACAGATATGGCTGCGGGGACCGGAGCTGCCATCCTCCAGAGAGGGCCTGAAGGTCTCCCACTGTCGCAACGGGCAATAGAGGTCACTTCTGCCAGAGGAAAGGCCTGCGTTGTACGGTGGACCCTCCTAGGGCAGGGGTGTCAAACTCATTTGTTATGCGGGCCGGATCTGATATAAATGAGACCTTGTTGGGCCGGGCCATGTCGGGTTGGGCTAGGCCATGTGTGTACCTATTTAAGATTCGGTAGCAGAGATATAACTTTATATGGGACGCAGATACGCACAATTAATTTTTAAACAACTTAAAACTTGTTTAAAACGTTAGCACTTGTTGTATTAAAGGTGCTTTCTTCTTATCTCTCACATGGGATCCAGGGAACTGGGCAAAGGAAGCTCTGGCTCCTTCCTTCCTTCCTTCCTTCCTTCCTTCCTTCCTTCCTTCCTTCCTTCCTTCCTTCCTTCCTTCCTTCCTTCCTCCCTCCCTCCCTCCCCTCCTTCTCAAAGCCCCCCACTGCCCCCATCAGCCACCTTGGAGAAGGCATTTAAAGCTTCTTTCTTTCCACCTCTCCCCTCCCCCATCGACCTACCTTCCTTCCTTCCTTCCTTCCTTCCTTCCTTCCTTCCTTCCTTCCTTCCTTCCTTCCTTCCTTCCTTCCTTCCTTCCTTCCTTCCTTCCTTCCTTCCTTCCCCAGAGGACCAGGAGGGTGAAGGAAGAGAGGGTTGGCTCAATGGCTCTGCTGTGCAATTGAAAGAGTCTGGAAAAACAAGCTCTGCCTTCCCCTCTTTCTCCCCAAGGGAGGAGCCTCAGCCAATGGAGAAAATAGAGGCTTTGCTTTGTAGCTCCTGTGCGATTGAGCAAGCCTGGCAAAGCAAGCTGTGATGCAGAAGGAAGCAAGACAGAGGAAAGGACACCCCTGCTCTAGGGCAATTGCACCACACTGCGGTCTTTCTCCCTTCCTCAAACCCCACCCTCCCCAGGCTCTACCCCCAAAAAACTCTCCAGGTATTTCCCAACCATAGTTGGCAACCTTCACAGTAACTGGTGTGAATAATTTTCCTGGTTTTGTTAAGCCAAAACAGTATGGCTCAGACCTTGTTAGGCCCTATCTAGAGGCTTTCCTACATTCTCATTTAATTCTCTTGTGTATTCAAGCTGCTTTGGATATGTTTGTTTTTTTCTCTTCCTGCCATGTTTTGCTCCCTCTAGTGGCTACTGGATATTACATTGGTGTACATTCTGCATGTATATATGCCGGACACAAAGTGATGTAATATCAAATTTGACCACTAGAGAGAGCAAAACATGTGCAGAAAAAGAAAAAAAATGAAGGAACAGGAATATATGAAGAAAATGAAATTGTGGAAAAAGCTCAAAGACAGCATAAAACTTTTTGATGGATCGTAACTCACCAATGTCAAGTCTCCCTTCAAAGTTCATCCATTGGAGAATAATGACTTTTAGACCAGCAAACAGTGTGCCCTGTTTTTCATTTCATGACCTCTGCTGTTTATAATTTTTCCAGGGCTTTTTTGTAGCAGGAACTCCTTTGCATATTAGGCCACACCTCCCATGATGTAGCCAATCCTCCAAGAGCTTACAGGGCTCTTCTTACAGGACCCACTGTAAGCTCTTGGAGGATTGGCTGCCTCATGGGTGTGTGGCCTAAAATGCAAAGGGAGGTTCCTGCTACAAAAAAAGCCCTGATTTTTACCTTCGTAACCTGACGTATAAATGTCTGCTCAATGAGGATTCACATTTCACACATCAGACAACTTAGAATATCCAAAACTAAAAAAAAAACTTACTAGTTTATTTAAAAAAAAATTCAAAGAAGAAAGAAGGAGAAGACTGTAGATTTACACCCCCGCCCTTCTCTCTGAATCAGTCTCAGGGCGGCTTACAATCTCTTTTCCCTTCCTCCCCCACAACAGACATACCCCGTGAGGTGGGTGGGGCTGAGAGAGCTCAGACAGTAAGCTGCCCTTTCAAGGACAACTTTGTGAGAGCTACGGCTGACCCAAGGCCATTCCAGCAGCTGCGAGTGAAGGGTGTGCTCTTACCAGAAATGGTGAGCTCCGGCGGGCAGATGTCTGGCGACGCAGAAGGCACAGGGAAGGGGCTGTCGTGTCTGCTCTGGAAAAAGGAACATGAGGGAAGAAGCATAAGCAGCGAAAGGACTTGAAGGCGAAAGCAGAACTGGGAACTTCTTCTGGTGTCAATGCTAACGTGAAATGGATTTTCCCCGCTATCGCAATGCAGGATGGATTCAGCTTCGTGCACCCCAGCAAGCTAAAGGGTGGATCTCTGAGTGAACCAGCCTACAATATGGCCCCTTTCACAACTGGCTTTTTAAATGTGGGTGTACGCTTCTATTCCCCTTACTCTGCTTGAAAGAAATGGTGATGTCAAAGACCTCTGCCTGAGAGCTGCTGCCAGTCTAGATAGACAATACTGACCTTTGACGGACTGAGTCAGTAGAAGGCAGCGTCATGTGTGTTTAGGGGAAGGGGCTCTGGCGCAGGGGAAGAGCATCTGCTTGGCATGCAGGAGGTCCCAGGTTCAAACCCCGTCAACTCCAGTTAAAACAGGGGTGTCCAGAATTGGCACTTTTAAATCTCTGGCCAGATAGTTTTTCCACTCCTCAACGCAAAGAGCTTATTGCTGACTTACTACTGGCAGGTAAAATTTTAGTAGCTCAGAAGTGGAAAAAAACTAGTGTTCCTACTATGGATGAATGGTTTGCGAAAGTCAGGGAGCTTATAGTGCAAGATAAATTGTCCACACAGCTTTTAATCACGGAAACACCGAACTATAAGAATAACTTTATTGAAAAATGGTTTCCATATCTTGAATATGTGAACTCAATTGCCTCTGTAGAAGAAATATTGCCCCCAGAATTGTTTGAACTTGATTGTTCTGTAATTGATTGATCTATGCTTGTTCTTTTTTGTAAAACCAAACTTTGATATAACTTTTGTATAAGCTTTATTTAAGTTCTTGTTTGTAACATTTTTTTTACAATAAAATTGAAATTAAAAAAACAAAACAAAACAAAACAGGGGTGTCCAAACTTGCTTAATGTAAGAGCCACATAGAATAAACATCAGATGTTTGAGAGCCACAAGACAGGAATGTCAGATCTTTGAGGGAAGGAAGGGAGGGAGGGAGGGAGGAAGGAAGGAAGGAAGGAAGGAAGGAAGGAAGGAAGGAAGGAAGGAAGGAAGGAAGGAAGGAAGGAAGGAAGGAAGGAAGGAAGGAAGGAAGGAAAACAGATGGGGAGAGGAGAGAGAGAGATGGCAAGAAAGCAAGTTTAACTTTAAATGCATTCTCCAAGCTGCTGGCTGGCTTGGACTTGGAGAAATGATTTAAAGAGAGCAGTGCCTTCTCTGAGCCGGCTGATGGGGCAGGGGGGCCTTCGAGAGCCACAGGTGGCTCCTGAGCGGCAGTTTGGCCACCCCTGAGTTAAAAGGACCAGGCAGTAAGTGACTTGGAAGGCCTCCACCTGAGACCCTGGAGAGCGGCTGCCAGTCTGAGTAGACAGTCTTGAGCTGGATGGACCAAGGATCTGATTCAGTAGAAGGCAGTTTCCTGGATTCGTATCTCCATGGCTCTGCTATGGAGAAGGTGAGGTCAAACAAGGCTTCCTTGCCAATTTGCCCAGGCGCCCAATCCAGAAAAATCACACCCAAGCAGAGGGGTTTTTTGTAGCAGGAATTCCTTTGTATATTAGGCCACACCCCCTGAGGTAGCCAATCCTCCTGGAGCTCACAGCAGGCTCTGCACTAAGAGCCCTGTAAGCTCTTGGAGGATTGGTTACATCAGGGGGTGTGGCCTAATATACAAAGGAGTTCCTGCTACAAAAAAAGGCCCTGCACTCAAGATTTCATAAGTGGGGATACCATTCGAAATGGAGATCTGTCGCGGCTCAGAGCTTGCAAGTTCACCTAGATGGCCAAACTGTGGCTCTTTCACACATACGGTGTGACTCTCAAAGTCTCCACTGCCCTATCAGCCGGCTTGGAAAAGGCATTTGTCTCTTTAAATCAAGCCAAGCCAGCCGGTGGCTTGGAGAATGCATTTAAAGTTAAAGTTGCTTTCTTTCCACCTCTCTCCCCATCTATTTTCCTTCTTTCCTCCCTCCCTCCCCTCCTTTCCTCTCTCTTGTGGCTCTCAAACATCTGACGTTCATGTCTTGGGGCTCTCAGACATCTGATGTTTATTCTATGTGGCTCTTACGTTAAGCGAGTCTGGCCACCCCTGACCTAGAACAACAGCCTTACCTCAGGCGACCTCACATGGACTTTCAAACCGGGAGGATCCCAGGCCGTTCCCTACGGCCTTGGGGGGTGAGGAATGGATGCTGTTGTGTGCCCGAGAGTCCGGGATGCAACCGTCCCCTTCCAGGAATAAAGGCCACTTCGTTGTTTTCCCTCATGTCTGAAAAGCAACAGAGCCACGTGCTTTAGGATGCGTCTGGAGTGGGGAAAGCAGCCACCAAAGTGTCACATGTTGGCCACCGTACGCAGCACAGGACTGAAATGACCCCAGCTCCAGGGGGGGGTGCCACTGCAATGAGATGGAGGGGGAAAGATGCAGGGCGATGGTGAATGATTCAGACAACCTGCTTATGTGAAGCTTGGGCTGAAGAAATGTTACCCTACTGGTGGACCCTCCTGATGGCCCCTGAGTTTTGGCCATTGTGTGGCCACAGACTGGATGGGCCATTGGTCCGATCCAACATGGCTTCTCTTCTGTTCTTATGTCTGGGGCAGGAATGCTCTGACTTCTTGGTTCTTGGGGGGGCCACAGTGGAGGGCTTCTGGCATTCTGGTCTTACTGATGGACCTCCCGATGACAGCTGGGTTTTGGCCACTGTGTGACAAAGAGTGTTGGACTGGATGAGCCATTAGCCTGATCCAACATGGCTTCTCTTATGTGGACAAAGAGTGTTGGACTGGAGAGGCCATTAGCCTGATCCAACATGGCTTCTCTTATGTGACACAGAGTGTTGGACTGGATGGGCCATTAGCCTGATCCAACATGGCTTCTCTTATGTTCTTATGTGACACAGAGTGTTGGACTGGAGGGGCCATTAGCCTGATCAACATGGCTTCTCTTATGTACTTATGTGACACAGAGTGTTGGACTGGATGGGCCATTAGCATGATCCAACATGGCTTCTCTTATGTTCTTATATCTGAGGCAGTGATGCTCTGTCTTCTTGGTGCTTGGGGGGGCACAGTGGGAGGGGCTTCTGGAGATCTGGCCCTGCTGGTGGACCTCCTGGTGGCAACTGGGTTTTGGCCACTGTATAACACAGACAGTTGGGCTGGATGGGCCATTGGCCTCATCCAACATGGCTTCTCTTCTGTTCTGATATCTGGGGGCAGTGATACTCTCTACCTTTCCTGGACCCCTGACCTTGGATGGAACAACTGGGCCATGATACTCACTGGGACTTTTCTGGGTGAGCTGATTCTTTCTCCTGGACTGGGCCAGCCCAGTGGGAGAAGGGTCTCTCCGAGCCCACCGGAGAGAGGGGGCACCTCATGGCACCGCTAGGCCAAGTGGTGTCCTAGACGGCTGCCTATTTGGCCCTACTCCCACATGCCAGCCCAGCAGAGCTGGCAACCTTATCCCGATTGAAGACCACCCACCGTGTTCCTTCTGCCTCCGTACTGCTATCTCCTCCTGGGCTGATGAGAGAAAACCTCCCTTACCGGAACTTTGTTTTCACCAGGATCCTTTTGGCCTCCTCGTGAGTGGCCCCCACCAGTGAGTCCTTGTTGATGGCGATCAGCTGGTCGCCGGGTCGGGAGACGCCCATCCTGCAAGAGAGGCAGAGAAGATCAGTGTGGGCATCGAGGCAAATGAAAACCCACGACCTTCGGGCATTTAACCTCCGCTCTATATTGCATGGGGGAGCCAAAGCACAGGGCTAAGGAAGAGAAGTGCAAAAGAGAAAGGCAAGGCAACAGCTGTGTGTGTGTGTGTATTCTGGGGCTGCACACCATGAAAAGTGAAAGGAAGGAAGGGAGGGGACTGGATTTATACCCTGCCCTTCACTTGGAGTTCCAGAGCAGCTTAAAGTCTCCTTTCCCTTCCCTTCCCCACAACAGACACCCTGTGAGGTAAGTGAAGCTGAGAGAGCGCTGACAGAAACTGTTCTCCAGAGAAACAGCTCTGCAGGAACTTGTGACTGACCCAAGATCACTCCAACAGTTGCATGTGGAGGAGTGGGAAATCAAAACCTGTTCTCCCAGATAAGAGTCCACTTAACCACTACACCAAAGAGGGAGGGAGAGAGGGAGGGAGAAAGGGAGGGGGGAGGGAGGGAGGAAGGAAGGACAATCTCCAGCTCACCCGACAGCAGTCGCCTTCCGGCTGCACTTCTTGGACGTAAACCATGGGCCCGTCTGGCCTGTTGGCTCCTCCACTGATAATCAGACCTAACCCAGAAGATTTGGCTATAGAGATGCTCTGAATCCCAGATTCGATCGAACAGCTGTAAGGAAAGTGGAAGGAGGCAGATGAGTGGCTGTCCAAGGACAGCAGCGGTCAATCAGGCCCAAGATCCATCTCATCCGGCTCCTGCTATCTGAAAAGAGGTTACCCAGATGCCTCTGGGAAACACAAACGCAAGGCATGAAGGCAGAGCTCTTCTTTTTCTGTGCCAACACTGAAAGGTGCGTGGGCCTCTGCAAATGAAGGCTCCACTGAGCCACAAAAAGTGGCAAAAACTCCGTCAGGCTTTGGACTGTCATTCCTCAAGAGAGGGACTTTAGCGCATCCTGTTCCACACCACCCTTAGAATTAACTCACAATAAGCTGGTTTCAGTACCCAGCTTGCTGGTGGGGGGGGCGGTGGGGGGAAGTGCAGAGGACTGGGGAAGGCAATGGCAAACCAGCCCATAAAAAAGTCTGCCGTGAAAACGTTGTGATGCGACATTACTCCAGAGTCGGAAACGACTAGTGCTTGCACAGGGGACTACCTTTACCTTTACCTTTTTAAGCTCATTTCAGACATTTCGAAAGAGAATGTGGGTGTGGCCCAACATGGGCAGCATCACTTTAGACTGTCCATGAAAGATTGCATGCTTCAATGCTCCCTGCATATTAGGAAAGGAAACTAGGCTAAACCCCTTCTCATTGATGCCTTAGTTTCCCATGTGCAATCTCTCTCTCTCTCTCTTTTGCACGTAACAAATACAGTATTATTAATGCACATAATAAATACAGAATTAGGGCATTATCTTCCCTTTCCCCAGGGCTTTTTTGTAGCGGAAACTCCTTTGCATAGTAGGCCACATATCCTGATGTAGCCAATCCTCCTGGAGCTTACAGCAGGCCCTGTATGAAGAGCCCTAGAAGCTCTTGGAGCTACATCAGGGGTATGTGGCCTATATGGAAAGAAGGTTCCTGCTACAAAAAAAGCCCCGTCTATCCCCCCTCTTAAACTGTGCTAATTGCTTTGCGTACTGCATGTGTTCTCCTTTTATTATTATTACTGACTCTCCGGATCTGATTTTGTATTTAAATGAGTGCACCATGTGCAGAATATATGTGACGGGGCGGGCCGCTTATACTCCTGTGTGTCCCACTCCATCTGCGAGAGTCAATATAATCAAAGATTTCAGGTTTTCACGGCTGGCAACATCATTAGGGTTTGTAGAATCTTTCGGGCTCAAGTGCCGTGTTCTACTGGAGAAAGTTTTCCTTCCAGACGTTTCGTTCTCGGCTGCGGAGAACATCCTCAGTGGCGTTGCAGCCGGAGCAGGCGCTCTGACCTTCTTGGCTGCTGTGCATTGCTGCTTGCTGCTTGCTGCATTGGCTTGCTGCTCAATGCACAGCAGCCAAGGTCAGAGCGCCTGCTCCGGCTGCAACGCCACTGAGGATGTTCTCCGCAGCCGAGAACGAAACGTCTGGAAGGAAAACTTTCTCCAGTAGAACACGGCACTTGAGCCCGAAAGATTCTACAAACCCTAATAGTCAATATAATGTTTGGCGGAGAGATTTCACGAGAGAACCCATCGTTCTTTTTGTCCCTGGGATGTTCTACACAGCAGGAGGAGGGGAACAGGGACACAACGGTAGATGATGCCAATGACATTGGATGACATTGGATTTATATCCCACCCTCCACTCTGAATCTCAGAGTCTCAGAGTGACTCACAATCTCCTTTATCTTCCTCCCCCACGACAGAAACCCTGTGAGGTGGGTGGGGCTGAGAGAGCTCTCCCAGAAGCTGCCCTTTCAAGGACAACCTCTGCCAGAGCTCTGGCTGACCCAAGGCCATTCCAGCAGCTGCAAGTGGAGGAGGGGGGAATCAAACCTGGTTCTCCCAGATAAGAGCCCGCGCACTTCACCACTACACCAAACTGGCTCTTGCCAAGCAACTCGGTGGAACAGAATTACAAAGCCGGCTCTGAGTAACGCGTTACGTACTGTGAGGCGGGGTGCAGGGAGTGTCCTGAATTTCCAATCAGTGGACCGTGGGAGTTTGCCGGGCTCAGCAGCAAAGGACTCTGGGAGCGAGAGGATGACCCCGAGGAAGTGCTTTCCAAATACCTGCCTGGGAGAGAAAGCCAGGGGTCTGCAGATGGATAAGAGATGGCACTGATTTGCAGTGGATTATTTCATTTATTGGGTTAGTTTATTCATACCACCACCACCCCTTTGACCCCAACGGGAGCCCAATGGGAGCTACATCATTCTCCTCTTCTCCATTTTACCATCACAACCACCCTGCAAGAAGAAGAAGAAGATATTGGATTTATATCCCGCCCTCCACTCCGAAGAGTCTCAGAGCGGCTCACAATCTCCTTTCCCTTCCTCCCCCACAACAGACACCCTGTGAGGTAGATGAAGATATTGGATTTATATCCTGCCCTCCACTCCAAAGAGTCTCAGAGCGGCTCACAATCTCCTTTCCCTTCCTCCCCAACAACAGACAGCCTGTGAGGTAGATGAAGATATTGGATTTATATCCCGCCCTCCACTCCAAAGAGTCTCAGAATGGCTCACAATCTCCTTTCCCTTCCTCCCCCACAACAGACACCCTGTGAGGTAGATGAAGATATTGGATTTATATCCCGCCCTCCACTCCAAAGAGTCTCAGAGCGGCTCACAATCTCCTTTCCCTTCCTCCCCAACAACAGACAGCCTGTGAGGTAGATGAAGATATTGGATTTATATCCCGCCCTCCACTCCAAAGAGTCTCAGAGCGGCTCACAATCTCCTTTCCCTTCCTCCCCCACAACAGACACCCTGTGAGGTAGATGAAGATATTGGATTTATATCCCGCCCTCCACTCCAAAGAGTCTCAGAGCGGCTCACAATCTCCTTTCCCTTCCTCCCCCACAACAGACAGCCTGTGAGGTAGATGAAGATATTGGATTTATATCCCGCCCTCCACTCCGAAGAGTCTCAGAGCGGCTCACAATCTCCTTTACCTTCCTCCCCAACAACAGACACCCTGTGAGGTGGGTGGGGCTGGAGAGGGCTCTCACAGCAGCTGCCCTTTCAAGGACAACTCTGCGAGAGCTATGGCTGACCCAAGGCCATGCCAGCAGGTGCAAGTGGAGGAGTGGGGAATCAAACCTGGTTCTCCCAGATAAGAGTCCACACACTTAACCACTACACCAAACTGGCAAGGTCAGTGAGGCTGAGTATGAGCAGCTGGCCCAAGACTGCCCAACACGCTTCCATGGCACAAGGGTGGATTTGAACCCGGGTCTCCCTGACACGAATCCAACACTCATAATCCTGACTCCACCAAGCCCAATGTTGTCTAAGTCTGGTCACTGTTCTCTACCAGAGATAGTGAGGGCTACTGATTTAGTGCCCAATTACACCTTCAGGGTTTTTAAAAACAAAATCATTTGGGTTTCCCAGTTTGAACGTGGGTTCCCTGCAGCAACACAACAGCTTTGTAGGAACGCTTTTGCATATTAGGCCACACCACCTTGATGTAACCAATCCTCCTGGAGCTTCCAGTAGGCCCTGTACTAAGAGCCCTGTAAGCTCTTGGAGGATTGGCTACATCAGGGAGGTGTGGCCTAGGGGTGGAATTCTAGCAGGAGCTCCTTTGCATATTACACCACACACCCCTGATGTAGCCAATCCTCCTGGAGCTTATAGTAGGCCCTGTATGAAGAGCCCTGCAAGCTCTTGGGGGGATTGGCTACATCAGGGGGAGTGGTTTAATATGCAAAGAAAGCCCTTGCTGCAGGGAATGGCTTTTTAAAAATACAGGAGTCCAAATATACTTGAAACATTGACCTAGGAAGGAATGAAAAACTCCTTCCCCCTGCCCAAGCTGTTTTCCCAAATGGAAATAGCACTGGAGGGAGGTCTATAAAACAGCATCTTATCCATATATAAGGCAGCCTCATATAGGACAGGATTTCCCAAACTTTTTCCATCTGTGGCCCGGTTTTATCCCCGTGGTCCAGGCGGAGGTCACTCAGGGAGCAATACAGAGACTGTGAGTCGGCCAGGAGCTTTCTCCATCCCTCTCTGATGTTTCCAAACATCAGAGAAGGGCGGAGGAGCGTGCCTGGTTGGCACACAGTGTCAGTATCGCTCCCTGAGTGTACTACAGGCGGAGGATGCTCAGGGAGCGATACAGAGACTGCAAGTTGGCCAGAAGCTTTCTCTGTCCCTCTCTGATGTTTCCAAACATCAGAGAAGGGTGGAGGAGTGTGCCTGACTGGTGCGCAGTCTCAGTATCACTCCCTGAGCGTACTCCAGGCAGAGGACGCTCAGGGAGTGATACAGAGACTGTGTGCTGGCCAGGAGCTTTCCCTGCCCTCTCTGATGTTTCTGAACAACAAAGAGGGATGGGGAGGGCTTCTGGACAGCACACAGTCTCTTTAGCGCTCTCTGAGCGTCCTCCACATGAAGGATGCTCAGAGAGTGCTACAGTCATTGTCAGCGTGGGGGGCAGGGGCTGGAGCACGGCACCGCATTGTGGCACCAAAGATGAATAGATAGGGGAGCGGGGTAGGGGCAGTCAGGCCACCCCTGGTGACCCAGCATTGAGGCTTGCGTGGCCTGGTTCCGAGTCATGACCCTGCAAATGGGAAACGCTGATATAGGACATAGGGCGGGCTCATCCATTTCTGCAACATCAATCCACATGCCTGCTTGAACGAAACGTGACCAAGAGACGCGAGAAGGCAATTCAGACGGGTAAGCGTCATGTATATTTCAGGTAATGGGTGTGTCGTTTAGGGTTGGAGTACGAATGAAAGGGAGGGGCCAGGGATCAGTAGAAAAGCATCCGCTTGGCAGGCAGAATGTCCCAGGTTCAATCCCTGCCATCTCCAGTTGAAAAGGACCAGGCAGGAAAGACCTCAGCCGGAGACCTTGGAGAGCCACTGCCGGTCTGAGTAGACCAGACACAGTGGTCCAATTCAGTGCAAGGGAGTTTTGTATGATCATCAAGGCTTTAGATATCAGATGAACCTTCACCAGGGAAGTTCTCCCCTTCTAGTCATTGCAGATATCACCCTCCCCCTGCATTCCATTGTCCCGCCCCTCAGGAATTACAGATGCTCACCCCCGCCATAGAGAACGGGCGAACTCCGAGCTGAACCCGTGTTGCTGTGAGAGCCGAATTTGTCCAGTAGCTCAGAAAACTCTCTCCTAAAAGGCAAAAAGAAAACGCCGTCAAATCCAGCTGCAAGCCATCGTCCTCCCCAGCCAATAATTTCTTATTATTTGTTCATTTACTTCACTTACACCTCACCTTTGACCCACGGGGGGACCCAAAATGGCTCCCCTTGTTTTTGTCCCTTCCATTTTATCCTCACAACAACCCTGTGAGGTAGGTTCAACAAGGTAAGATTCGAATCTGGGTCTCCCAGATCTGGGTTTGATTCCACACTCTTCCAGATGAAGCCATCTGGGTGACCTCGGGTCAGTCACAGCTCTTTCGGAGCTCTCTCAACCTCAAAAAGAAGACTAGCTTGCCACCTAGTGGTGCATCAGGCTAAAAGAGCTAAAACTTCTGGCTGCCAATCTTAGGACCTCCTGGCTTTACTACACACAATACCATACAATAATGATTAATTATTTAGGGCAGAAGTCCTCATCCTTTTTGAGCCACAAAACGGCTATTGCAGGAGGCAAAACCAGCCACAGACTGGCAGCCACAGGTTACCTTCGGCCACACAGCGAAGATCTTGATGCTGTAGGGGCAGCTGGTGCCGAAACAACATTTTCAAAAAATTGCACAGTCCGTCAATTCTCCAGTGGCTAATTGGAAGCCTTGCTGGGCAGAAGCCGCACCTGACCATGCTCCCTTTCTAAAAACATTTGGCGGGCACCAGAGAAGGCGACAGAATGTGCCATGGTGCTCATGGGCACCGTGCTGGGGACCCCTGATTAAGAGACCCGGGTTCAAATGACAACGCGTTGGACCAGTCACTCCCTCACAGTAACCTATCTCAAGGGGTTGCCTTTCGTTTACGCCACTGAGCTCCTGGGAGGAATAGAAAATACACTAGACCGGTGGGGGGGTTGTAGAAAAAACCCAGCAGGAATTCATTTGCATATCAGGCCACACCCCCTGACATCACCATTTTGCAGAAAAAGTCCAGCGGGAACATTTGTATGTCAGGCCACACCCCCTGATGCTACACCCCCCGTGTTCTGCACCCTCTGTGTTCCGGTGCGTTCCTGCTCAAAAAAAGGCCCTGCCTAGACCACTCAGCCAGCCTCTCAGCCGTATGTTTCGGATGGGCCAAATCCTTCCTAGCGCTCGACAGCTGATCTGGGCGCTGAACCTACCGCCGGCCCATCTGCGTCAGCCGAGCACCCCTGACCCAAAAGTGGGAAGAAGGATGATTACTCCTCCCGGAGATAATAAGGGATAAATAAAATAATAAAAAGGCATCCAAAAAAGGACCTCTCGCCGTCGTGTTTCCCCCTTCCCCCTCCTCCCTAATCTTGGAGATATGTATTCGTGTGTATTAAACATTTTGAGAGATGATTATGGATGCGAAATCTCTGCAAATCTTCAATTACCCGCCCGTTCCCCCCTTCGGGTGACCTTCTAGAGATTTAGCAAAACAACCCCAGTCGCGAAAGGGTGACCGTCGGTGCGACTTCGGCTTGGGACGACCTTCCGGACTGAGCACGTGTTTTGCTCCCAGGACAGCTCTCTAAGAGCAGGGAAGCCTGCTGTATATTTGGCAAACGCACATGCCGTTTAGGAGCCGGTATTAAGCAACCGGGTTTGCGTGGGCGGGAGAGAATGAGGTGGCAAACGGGACCAGCCCTGTTCGGAAAGCAGGTGGGATTTAGACTTGGCAGATTCCCCTGGGCTCCCAGCGGTGGATGGGGAGTAGAGCTGTCAGATCTAGGTTTGGAAAGTCCTCTAGAATTGGGAATGGAGCCTGAGTAAGACAGGAACCTCCATGGGGGACAGGGCCGCAGAGCCCACCCTCCAAAGCCTCGATCTCTCTAGAGATGAGCTGTCATTCCAGGGGGCTGCCTAGGTAGGGTTGCCACACAGGCCTGTAGCTAACCAGGGGCCCACGGAGCCTGGCCCTAGGGTTGCCAATCCCCAGGTGGGGGCAGGGGATCCCCCGGTTTGGAGGCCCTCCCCCCGCTTCAGGGTCGTCAGAAAGTGGGGGGAGGGGAGGGAAATGTCTGCTGGGAACTCTGTTATTCCCTATGGAGATTTATTCCCTTAGAAAATCATGGAGAATTGATCTGTGGGTATCCGGGGCTCTGGGGGGGGGGTCTGTTTTTTTGGGTAGAGGCACCAAATTTTCCATACAGCATCTAGTGCCTCTCTCCAAAATAACCCCCAAGTTTCAAAATGGTTGGACCAGGGGGTCCAATTCTATGAGCCCCCAAAGAAGTTGCCCCTATCCTTCATGATTTGCTATGGAAGGAAGGAATTGAAAAGGTGCGCCACCCCTTTAAATGTGATGGCCAGAACTCCCTTTGGAGTTCGATTATGCTTTTCACAGCCTTGATCTTGGCTCCATTCCTAATGTCTCCTGGCTCCACCCCCAAAGTCCCCAGATATTTCTTGAATTGGAATTTGCCAACCCTACCTGGCCCCCTGACAGTTTTTGGGGGGCCCCTCTTTTCTGAGCAATTTAAATTGGGTGAGAGGGACACCCAGGAGCAGCCGCTGCCCCTCCCATGCCATTTAAAGGGCCCACAAATCAGCTGATTGGTGGGGTCCAAATAGCACAAGATGGGTGGCAGGAACAGTCAGCAGCCTCCTGAATTATTTAAATGGGCCCCCTCCTCCTGCAGCCCCTCATGGCCCCTAACTATGGGGCCGTTGCCAGGTCTGGGTTGGAAAATACCTGGAGACTTTAGGGGTGGAGCCAGGAGAGGGCGGGGTTTGGGGATGGGAGGGGCCGCAGCATGGCCCAATGCCCCAGACTCCACCCTTCCAAGCAGCCATTTTTTCCAGGGGCTTAACTCCGACGAGCTTCGGCGTAATTAGCAGTGGAAACAAATTGCACCGAATCACAATGCCAACAATGCCAATTCTTCTCTAAAGAATGCGGTATCACAACACAGTGCCAACATTCATGAGGAAATCCCAATTACAATAGCCAAATGTCCGGGAGTCTGCGTCAATGTCCTTTCAAATATCTCTTTAAATCCACGTGCCGCAGAGCTCGTTCACTGTCAGCTAGGGTTGCCAATCCCCAGGTGCGGGCAGGGGATCCCCCGGTTTGGAGGCCCTCCTCCCGCTTCAGGGTCGTCAGAAAGAGGGGGAGAGGGGAGGGAAATGTCTGCTGGGAACTCTGTTATTCCCTATGGAGATTTATTCCCTTCGAAAATCATGGAGAATTGATCTGCGGGTATCTGGGGCTCGGGGGGGGGCCCTGTTTTTTGGGGTAAAGGCACCAAATTTTCAGCATAGCATCTAGTGCCTCTTCCAAAAATATCCCCCAAGTTTCAAAAAGATTGGACCAGGGGGTCCAATTCTATGAACCTCAAAAGAAGGTGCCCCTATCTTTCATGATTTCCTTTGGAAGGAAGGAATTGAAAAGGTGTGCCGTCCCTTTAAATGTGATGGCCAGAACTCCCTTTGGAGTTCAATTATGCTTGTCACAGCCTTGATCTTTGCTCCATCCTTATGGTCTCCTGGCTCCACCCCCAAATTCTCCTGGCTCCACCCCCAAAGTCCCCAGATATTTCTTGAATTGGACTTGGCAACCCTACTGTCAGCAAATCTAACTTCAATGAGAAAATAGTTCAAAGTCCACCTGTTCTGGAGCCGTGCACTGAAAAGGTTTTTTTTTTCCACAGAAGGCAAAACTTGGGAGAGGAAGAGAACTTGTCCTTTCCGGAGCTTCGAGACAGTTTCAATGTTCTTTCCCTGCTCGAAGTAGTAGTCAACGTTGCATTTTTAAGATCAACTAGGTTTTATTCGGAATGTAAGACCCCAATTTGTGATTCTTTTCACCTGCTAAAAAACATCATTTCCATGACTCTGCATACTAACTCACTGCCCACTTTCTCGACATTTAGGGCCACTTGCCATTCCATATTTTTGTCTGACGAAGTGTGCTTAGAGCACACGAAAGCTTACACATTCTGAATAAAACTTCGTTGGTCTTAAAGGTGCCACTTGACTACTACTTTGTTCTATTGCTTCAGACCAACACGGCTGCCCTCTTGGATCTTCTCCTGTTCAACAAAGCAGGAGTCAAGGCGCACCTTTACAGACCAACCAATTCTTATTTAGAACGTCAGCTTTCGTGTGCTCTCAAGCACACTTCATCAGACGAGGAATCCAGCACAATGAGCAAAGCCATACAGAGCTGAGCAGAGCCATACAGAGCTGGTAGGCAGTGGCCCAGAATGCGACACGTTCAGTCTCTCAACGATCATTCCAGATGGAGCTGCAGAGTACATATTTTCCCGTCCGGATCAACGCATCTCTATCAAGTCTCTGTAAACCGGCTTCACCAAAAGAAGCCCGACTGAACCCCCAAAACAGCACAGCAGTGAGAAAGGTTCTCCCCCGCTCCCTTTCTTTTTCACTTGTTCTCAGGCCTTGAATTCAGCAGCGCAGCTCCTGAACCTTTCTGAGGGTTCCCCCTCCTCCTCCCCACCTCCCGTGTCCATTGAATAGGAGGTGCAGCTGCATAACGATCCCTAGATTAGGAGAGCGGGCAGCCAGCCAGCCACCAAGAGCTTAGCCATTCCCCCAGCAGCCCTCATCAACCCCTGGAGAAGCCCACGCCACCCTTTCTTGGCAAACGCGAAAGATGGCCAGAGATTCAGAAGCTTCAGACACCACATGGGAATAGAGGCATGTTTCCCAGCCTCCAAAAACTCACCCCTGACACCCCCTAGCAAGCCTCTAAAGAGGAGGATGGAGAAGAAGACTCTCCACCTATGGTCTGTGTAGCCCAACATCACCTGCAGGAAGTTCTCAGGCACAGCATGAAGGGAACACCCCTCTTGTCTTGTTTGCACCTGGCATCCAGCGTTCAGTGATATACTGCCTCTGAACATGGAAACTCTGTACACCTATTTCCACCCTCTGTTTTGGGGTGATTCAAGCAGCAACCAGGAAAAGGAGGAGGAGGAGAAGAAGACCACAGATTTATACCCCACTCTTGTCTCTGAATCAGAGTCTCAGAGCGGCTCACAAACTCCTGTATCTTCTCCCCCCACAACAGACACCCTGTGAAGTGGGTGGGGCTGAGAGGGCTCTCCCAGAAGCTGCCCTTTCAAGGACAACCTCTGCCAGAGCTATGGCTGACCTGAGGCCATTCCGGCAGGTGCAAGTGAAGGAGTGGGGAATCAAACCCGGTTCTCCCAGATAGGAGACCACACACTTAACCACTACACCAAGGAGGAGAAGAAGATTGGATTTATGCCATTCCTTTCACTCAGGGTCTCCAAGCTGCTTAAAATCTCCTTTCCCTTCCTCTCCCCATTACAAACACCCTGCGAAGGAGGTGGGGCTGAGAGAGCTCTGAGAGAACTGCTCTTGAGAGAACAGCTTTGAGAGAACCGTGACTGGCCCAGCTGGCGGCATGTTGAGGAGGAGTGGGGGAATCGAATTCGGTTCCCCGGATTAGAGTCTGCCGCTCTTAACCGCTACGCCAAACTGGCTCTCACAAAGTTAAAAGCCTTTGCCGTGAACCAATTCTCTTAGCTGCAGGAATCCTCGGACGACATCCACCTCTTCCTCGAGCAGAACAAGGCCAGTCCTTACCGGGCGTCGTCGTCTCGGGCGATGAGAAGGCGCATGTAGCTGGTGGCAGAGGCCGTCCTGAGAATATCCACAGCTCTGGGGGGAGAAGTCAGGAAAGAGAACAGAAGATGAGGCGTGGCGCAGGATCGGTGCTTACAGAAGGGAGGGCTGCCAAGTCCTCCTTCCACCCAGGAGATTCCCAACCCGCCGGTGCTCTAGGCGTTTCTGGGAAAACTCTATGGTTTGCCCGGACGCTCTAGCAATTTGGGAGGGAAAACTCTATGGGGGGGACTTGGCAACCCTAACAGAAGGGCCCGGCTGATTCTCTTCTCCACACACCAAAAACCCTTTGGTGCCACGCACGGGTGGGGAAGCACCCAACAAGTTTTCATTTTAGACAGGCGCGAAGCATACGGATCATGAATGATGAAGAGGGAATAAGGAAAGAGAGGGCGTTTTCACACAGGGCTTACCCTGGAGCGACGTCCCTCTTCACCGCGCAGCGTCTGTGCGGATTTCGCACCAACTGCTCCACAGAACCCGGAAGAGCCGCGTAGTGCCGCGGCTTTTGTGTCGCAAATGTAAACGGCCAAAAACCAACTTTACATTTGTGATGCAAAAGCCGCGGCTCTTCGCGGCTCTTCTGGGTTCTGTGGAGCAGTTGGTGTGAAATCCGCGCAGACGCTGCGCGGTGAAGAGGGACGTCGCTCCGGGGTAAGCCCTGTGCGAAAACTCCCAGAGTTCTTATTCAACTTTTTTTTTTTTTAAAGGCGTTTGAGGTGGCATTTTGGATGAGGCCCGGTTAGACCCGGGTTCGATGGTTGTTTGCGATGAAACGAGTTGAGGGACGGGAAGGATTCTGTTCTGAGGATTCGATCAATGGGTATTCCCTTCACCCTCCCATTTTCTAAAGCCCAATCACAGTGCAGCAGGGAGACTCCAACAGATATCAGCAAGGAGAAAACTTCTCGGTCCGTTTCAGAAATAAGGATTGCCAGTTGAAAGTTTCCTGACCTGGATAGCTCAGGCTATCGGAGTCGGCCCAAGTTGGTATTTGGATGGGAGACCACCAAGGAAGTCCAGCGTTGCTATGCAGAGGCAAGCCATGGGAAACTGCCTCTCCTCGCTTTGAAAACCCTACGGGCTCACAATTAAGTCGGCTGAGGAAAGGAAAGGTCCCCTTTGCAAGCACCAGTCGTTTTTGACTCTGGGGTGACGTTGCTTTCACAACGTTTTCACGGCAGACTTTTTACGGGGTGGTTTGCCATTGCCTTCCCCAGTCTTTTACACTTCCCACCCCCCCCAGCAAGCTGGGGACTCATTTTACCGACCTCAGAAGGATGGAAGGCTGAGTCAACCTTGGGCCGGCTACCTGAACCAGCTTTTGCTGGGAAAGAACTTAGGTCGTGAGCAGAGAGTTCAGATCACATTGCTGCAGTACTGTAGCCTTACCACTCTGCGCCACGGGGCTGTGAAAACCCTACGGGCTCACCCTATGGGAAAACCCTACGGCTTAAATTGGCTGAGACTCCACAGCAAATAAAATGAAGGGCATTTCCATGCAAATGGTACCCAGGGCCCCAGGACAAACCAAGGGTGATATAAATCTGGAGTCCCAGATAGGATACCGTCCGCACCTCTCACTTGTTACTCCGATAAGGCTGTCTCCATTCACTTCTAAGATCTGGTCTCCGGGTTGCAGGCGGCCTGCGGAAGAGAGAAGGGGCAAAAAAAAAAAATCGTTGCAAGGGAAAACAAAGATCGGCGTCCCTTCGGAAGGACAGCTGTGACGCCCCATCTCCCCACACACAGACTGCCTAACACCAGTGTTCCCTCTAAGCTGAGCTAGTGTAAGCTAGCTCACAGTTTTTTAGCCTCTGGCTCACAAATTTTTATCTTCGCTCAGGAAGGAGGACCCCAGAGCAAACAAATTGATGCAGGAGCCAAATCGCTCTCTCACAACTTGAATGCCAGTAGCTCATGAAGTAGAATTTTTGCTCGCAAGACTCCACAGTTTAGAGGGAACGCTGCCTACCGCCCTCTGCAACGTTTCTTCTCCAGGCTTTCGGTTATGCGTAGTAGGTCAGGACTTCACACTCACAACAACCCTTCTTGTCTCTCTTAAGATCTACAGGGAGTCCTGACGATCTCAGGTTCTCTCTCTCTCACTTTCAGAGGCAGGTCCACGCAGGGGATAGAGAAGGCAGAGAAAGAACTGCTTTTCTCCCTTTCTCACAGTACAAGAACTCCTGGACACTCCATGAAATCGATAAGCAGAATATTAGGAACAGATAAAAAAGAAAGCCCTTCTTCACCCAAAGAGTCATTAACATGTGGAATTCACCGCCACAAGATGTGGGGGTGGCTAAAAGCACAGGAAGCTTGAAGAGGGGACTGGATAAACATCTGGAGGAGAGGTCCATCAGTGGCTGTTAGCCACAAAGTATAGATGGAAGTTGGGTCACCCCTGATCTAGCCTGACCATTGAAACAGCCAACAAAATATGGACTTTTTAAAAAAAAATGTACTTATCAGTTTTGTTGATCAATGAAAGAATAAACACGCCGCGTACCGTCAGCGTACGCAATGCCCCCTGGGAGGATCCTCTTGACGTAAACCCCGTATTCCTCTCCTGTGAACTCCCTGATGCCACCAATCACCTTGATACCTGCGAAGAAAAAAAAAATTCCATGACATAGAAGCAACTTCTACCTTCCCCTAGGTTGTCAGCTTCCAGGTAGGGCCTAGAGATCTCCCAGAATTACAACCAGGGCGGGGGGGGGTTGTAGCAGAAACTCCTTTGCATATTAGGCCACACCTCCTCGACATAGCCAGTCCTCCTGGAGCTTAGAATAGGCCATGTGAGAAGAGCCCTGTAAGCTCTTGGAGGATTGGCTACATCAGAGGGGCGTGGCCTAATAGGCAAAGGAGTTCCTGCTACAAAAGAAAGCCCTGATTACAATTGATCTCCACATAGCGTTGCTGCTCTTCTACTGGAGATCTCCTGATATTATAGTGGATCGTCAGACAACTAAGACCAGTTCCTCTGGAGAAAACGGCTGCTTTGGAAGGTGGCCTCTAGGGCATTACACCCCACTGAGATCCCTGTTCTTCTCAGGCTGCACCCCCAAATATCCAACCTGGAGCTCACGACCCTGTCTTCAGGTGACAGAGACCAATTCCCCTGGAGAATCAGAGAATCACAGAGTTGGAAGGGACCATCCCCTGCACAATGCAGGACATTCAGAAATATCTCTCCTACACACACACACACACACACACACACCCAGTGACCAATGTTCCCTGTAAACTGCAGAGTCTTGTGTGCTCCTGGCATTCAAGTTGTGAGCTGCTGCATGAATTAGTGTGCTCTGGGGTCCTCCTTCCTGAGCAAAGACAAACATGGGTGAGCTGGAGGCTAAAACATATGAAGCTGCCTTCGACTGAATCAGACCCTCGGTCCATCCAAGTCAGTATTGTCTACTCAGACCGGCAGCAGCTCTCCAGGGTCTCAAGCGGAGGTTTTTCACGCCTACTTGCCTGGACGCTTTTTAGTTGAAGATGCCGGGGATTGAACTTGGGACCTTCTGATTACCAAGCAGATGCTCTACCACTGAGCCACCATCCTGTAAAAATCCTGTGAGCTAGCTCACGCTAACTCGGCTTAGAGGGAACACTGCCAGTGACCCCTGCGGCACGCCCAGGAAATGGTAAAAACAAAACTCTCTGGGATCCCTGGCCAAACTGGACTGGAGGAAAAAGAAATGCTTCCCGTCCCCAAAGGTGTTTCCCTGGGCATGTCAGGAAGGGCCATGAGAACTAAGCACTGATGCAACCCCTCCTGCCCACCTTCTCACGATCTGCCTAATTCCACAGGATCGTCATCGCTGTCAGAGGGCCATCTAGCCTCTATTTGGAACCCTCCAAAGAAGGAGAGCCCGCCACCTCCCGAGGAACCGCTCTACCAGGAAGTTCTTCCTAACATTTAGCTGAAAATGGCAGAAAACGGCAGCTTTGGAGGGCAGACTTTATAGGGGTATCTCTGCGGTTCCCCCTCCCCAAACCCTGCTCTCCTCAACTTGAAGCCGGCAACCCTCTCCTTTCACGGGCACACCAACAGGGCTAGTTGCCACAACAGCTTCACGGTTGTGGGTTCTTCCTCATGTCCTGTTTCCCATTCAGTCCTACAGCAAGGCTCCAAGAAAGCAGGAAATCGGGACTCAGATACATTTTAGATCAGGGGTGCCCCAAAAAGTGCCTGCCAAGTGTTTTTAGAAAGTGGGCAGAGTCTGCCCTCCAAAGCTGCCATTTTCAGCTAAAAGTCTAGGTGTTGACTTTTAAAGTCCTCTATGGCCGAGGACCTATCTATCTAAGGGACCGCCTTTCCCCATATACACCCCAGAGAGCACTGCGTTCGGGAGCATCTGTTATCCATCCCCAGATCAAGGGAGGCCAATCTAAGCTCTACACGGGTTAGGGCCTTCTCAGTGGCAGCACCGACGCTACGGAATGCTCTCCCAGAGGCCACAAGTGCCCCGTGGGACCTCTCCCAATTCCGCAGGGCCTGCAAAACTGAACTTTTTCAACAGGCCTATAACAACTAATGTGGGAGAAGGCTGCCACCTCCGCTATGCCGCTGTGCAATACTATCTGTAAGACCGCTAATAGATTAACAAAGGAACTGAGAACTGAGATATTGGCATAAACTGCCCATCTCACAAGATCTCTTTTATAGCACCAAATGTTTAGTTTTTTTAATTGTGTGTGTGTGTATATATGTATATATATATTCTTTTAATGTTGTAATTTAAATTGTTTTATCATGGCTGTTAGCCGCCCAGAGTCTGCTTGAGGAGTGGGCAGCATATAAATCAAAAGTAAATTAAATAAATAAATAAGTTAGGATCCCCAGCAAATCTTCAAACGGGCCACTGGAGATCTGATCATCCGCCATGCTGTAGCAGAATGCCAAAGGTGCCCACAGGCTCAAAAAGGTTGAGAATCCCTGTCTTAGATTAAAAGAGGGTGCTAATTTGGAGTTAGGATGAACTATTTTTCCTGTTGATCCCATGCTGGGATTCAGCAGGCTCAGCTTCTGTCCTGCAAGAATTTGCCAGCCTGCACCGTGACCTAGCATAATATTTCCTGGGTAGCAGTGTGCGTGAACAAGATCTTGAGGGTACCAGTGGACCGTCAATTACATATGAGCAGCCAGTGTGATGCAGTGACAAAAACGGCTAATGCGATCTTGGGGGTTTATCAACAGAGGCATAGCATTCAAATCTCAAGATGTCCTAGTGCTGCTGCACACTGCATTAGTCAGGCCGCACCTGGAGTATGGTGTGCAGAAGAAGAAGAAGAAGATATTGGATTTATATCCCGCCCTCCACTCTGAAGAGTCTCAGAGCGGCTCACAATCTCCTTTACCTTCCTCCCCCACAACAAACACCCTGTGAGGTGGGTGGGGCTGGAGAGGGCTCTCACAGCAGTGGGTGGGGCTGGAGAGAGCTCTCACAGCAGTGGGTGGGGCTGGAGAGGGCTCTCACAGCAGCTGCCCTTTCAAGGACAACCTCTGCCAGAGCTATGGCTGACCCAAGGCCATGCTAGCAGGTGCAAGTGGAGGAGTGGGGAATCAAACCCGGTTCTCCCAGATAAGAGTCCGCACACTTAACCACTACACCAAACTTGCTCTCCAGTTCCGGAGGCCTCATTTCCAGAAGGATGCGGACAGAATGGAGTGGGTGCAGAGGAGAGAATAAGGATGATGAGGGGCCTGGAGACCAAGCCCTAGGAGGAAAGGCTGAGGGGCTTGAGAATGTTCAGTCTGGAGAAGAGGAGCTTGAAGGGGGCCACGATTGCTCTCTTTCAGTATCTGAAGGGCTGCTGCTTAGAGGAGGGCAGGGAGCTGTCCCTGCTGCTCGCAAGAATGGGTGGGAAGGTACCAGCTGGATATTAGGAAAACCTTTTTGACAGTCAGAGTGGAATCAGCTACCAAAAGAGGTGGTGAGCTCCCCCGCCCTGGCAGTCTTGAAGCAGTGGCTGGACACACACTGGGCAGGTTGTTCTAGGCCAGAAGTGACCAAACTTGCTTAACCTAAGAGCCACATAGAATAAATGTCAGATGTCTGAGAGCCACAAGACATGAATATCTGATGATTGAGAGCTGCAAGGCATACACAGGAAGGGAGGGAGGGAGGGAGGAAGGAAATAGATGGGGAGGTAGAAAGAAAGCAGGTTTAAATGCATTTCCCAAGCTCCCAGCCGGCTCGGCTTGGAGAGGTGATTTAAAGAGACAGATGCCTTCTCCAAGCCGGGCAATGGGGGCTTCAAGAGCCACACAATATGTATGAAAGAGCCACATGTGGCTCCTGAGCCACAGTTTGGCCACCCCTGCTCCAGATTGATCCTGCATTGCGCAAGGGATTGGACTAGATGGCCTCTATGGCCCTTTTCAACACTGTGATTCTATGATTCGATCCCCATTCTTTATCCATGTGCTCCTATTAGGAAGCTTAAGGTTCAAATTCTGGCCTTTTATTAAAATATAAACAGCTGGGGCTGAGTGGAATTGAATTGTAAACCACCACATCAGCCCCAAAAGCGACAATCAAGTTTATCACGCAGTGCACTCTAGTGGCAGACCTATAAAAATTCATGCTCAGAGCTCAAGCAAGATTTCTGAGGCAATTCAAAACTCGGCACACGCCCCCCCCCCCCCCCCCCAAAAAAAAAGGAGTTTTGGGTTTTCAGCCTGGTTCATCAGACATCTGCACTCTCACAAATCTAGTTTTAGAAAAGCCAGGAAACCTTCACTATCTAGGTCTATCAGTGGCTACTAAAGGGAACCTCCACATCCAGAGGCAGTCAACCTCTGATTCCCACAGCCAGAAGGCAACAGTAGGGGAGGCCTCAGCCTCTGCGCCCTGTTGTTGGATCTCCAGAGAAACTGGTTGGCCGCTGTGTTAGACAGGATGCTGGACTAGATGGACCACTGGTCTGATCCAGCAGGGCTCTTCTGATGTTCTTAATCACTGTTAGGTTTGACAGGTGGTGGTGGTGGGGGGCTTGTAGCAGGAACTCCTTTGCATATTAGGCCACACACCCCTGACGGAGCTAATCCTGCAAGAGCTTACAGGGCTCTTAGCACGGGGCTTACTGTAAGCTCCAGGAGGACTGGTTAACATCAGGGGTGTGTGGCCTAATATGCAAAGGAGTTAGGGCTGCCAGGTCTGTGTTAGAAAACACCTGGAGACTTTGGGGGTGGATCTGGGCGAGGGAGGGGAATGGGGAGAGGGTGGGGTTTGGGGAGGGGAGGGCCCCCAGCATGGTGCAATGCCATAGAGTCCACCCTGCAAAGCAGATCAGGGGAGCTGGTCTCTGCCAGCTGGAGATCCGTTGTAAAAGCAGGAGATCTCCAGGCCCCACCTGGAGGCTGGCAACCCTAGCTGCATGCCACAACCAGCACCACTCTCAGGTGGCTTGATTACTCAGCGATCAGAATAGACCTGGGTTCAAACCTACCCCAAAAGCCCTGCTAAAAGTACTTAAGGAGTGACAGGCAGGTGTGGAATTCTAGCAGGAGCTCCTTTGCCTATTAGGCCACACACCCCTGATGGAGCCAATCCTCCAAGAGCTTACAAAAAAAAAAGCCTTGTAAGCTCTTGGAGGATTGGCTAAATCAGCGGTGTGTGGCCTAATAGGCAAAGGAGCTCCTGCTAGAATTCCATCCTGACGGGAAAGGTTTTGACCCTGGCAAGGGCCATCCTGTCCCCAGGCACTGCGTCGGGGACCCCTGTTTCAAGCCACGGTCTGCCGATGACGGTTCTCAAAGACAAAACTACAGGGGCAAGGAAAAGGAGCTCCAGGTTTCTCGGTCCTTTTCTCCTGCTGCGTATCCCAACAGCCCCGCACCAGAAGCGACACGCTCACCCAGTCCGTTGGCGCAGTCGTAGAAGTCCACGCAGTGCACAGTCCGATCCATGCCGTATGGTCCCATCAGAGTCCTGAAACGAGAGACCGGGTGGAAAGAAGTTTCATGACGGATGGCGGAGGGCCTGCAGAGGCTGAAGAGAGGAAGGGTTGTTCTACGGTTGTCGGGTTCGTGTTGGATAATACCTGGAGACTTTTGGGGGTGGAGCCAGGAGAGGGCGGGGTGTGGGGAGGGGAGGGGCCTCAGCACGGCACAGTACCCTAGCCCACCCTTCCAAGCAGCCATTTTCTCCAGGAGAGCTGATCTCTGCCAGCTGGAGATCAGTTGTAGAAGTTTTATTACACTGCCCGGCCCTTTTAACTGGAGATGCCGGGGATTGAACCTGGGGCCTTCTGTGTGCCAAGAAGAGGCTCCACCCCTGAGCCCTTCTGGTAAAGCGTTGGCGGAGGTTAACATATCCATGGAGGTTAATGTCTCCCAGCCACCGCCAGATAACTTCACGGGACACTGAGGATTCCATAAACAGGCCCAAGGCAGACGGGTCTCTTATTTTCCCTACTGTAGTCCTAACTCTACCAACTGCAGAGCTGAATCTTAAAGTGACAGTCCTGTGAACGCATGACAAAAACAGTGAGCCACGGCTTTTACAGCTAGGTTCAAATCCAGTGCCACTTTAGAGACCAACAATTTTTCCAGGGTATGAGCTTCCAAGAGTCAAACCTCCCTTCAACCTTCCCTGAAACTTGTATTGGTCTCTAAGGTTTTCCTGGATTCAAATTGACTCAGGGCTTTTTTTGTAACAGAAACTCCTTTGCATATTAGGCCACGCCTCCCTGATGCAGCCAATCCTCTAAAAGCTTACAGGGCTCTTCGTACAAGGCCTCCTGTAAGGTGCAGGAGGATTGGCTACATCAGGGGGATGTGGCCTAATAGGCAAAGGAGTTCCTCCTACAAAAAAAGCCCTGATTCTACTTTAGACTGACTTGGCTATCCTCTGAGAGTTTTTACAATGCTTCAATAAAACACACTATCGGATTGACCAGCGCAAAATAAAGGCGTTGCATAAACCAATATCGATGCCTCAGTTCTCTTGAAAGTTATCACCTGAATTGACAGACTCTTCTGGAAAAAAACACTGCACATTTATTGTCACAACCATTGGGTACCAGATCCAGATTTGGCATCTCTGGATTTATCCTACTGGTACATCCCCAACATCTAATCTCCAGCCTTGAGGAGGAAGGAAGGAAGGAAGGAAGGAAGGAAGGAAGGAAGGAAGGAAGGAAGGAAGGAAGGAAGGAAGGAAGGAAGGAAGGAAGGAAGGAAGGAAGGAAGGGCAACAAATAGGGTTGCCAAGTCCAATTCAAGAAATACCCGGGGACTTTGGGAGTGGTGCCAGGAGACTTTGGGAGTGGAGCCAGGACAAGGAAGGAAGGAAGGAAGGAAGGAAGGGAGGAAGGAAGGAAGGAAGGAAGGAAGGAAGGAAGGAAGGAAGGAAGGAAGGAAGGAAGGGAGGAAGGGAGGGAGAGAGAGAGAGAGAGAGAGCAACAAAT